>NW_015151525.1:192994-202612 GCF_000732505.1 Cyprinodon variegatus
CAAACCACTTAGAAATAAGCTTTTAAGATTTTTCAATACGATTAACCCTCCTTTCTTGGCATTGTGCTGCAATTACTAAATCAATATACAATTAAGACGGTAAAGAGACCAAAATGTGTTAATTTATGTTGCCTAACGAAACCTATACAACAGAAAACGTTTGTCTTAACACATAGATTTGTACGGAAGAGGATTAGGGCCACTGAAAAAAAAAAAGTTAACTGATTTTTTAATTTTATTTCAGTTTAACATGGGAAAAAAGTCAGAATTCTGACTTTTTGCTCAGAATTCTGACATAAAGTCAGAATCTGACTTTTTTATTGTCAGAATTCAGTCAGAATTCTGAGATTAAAGCCAGAATACTGAGCAAAAAGTCAGAATTCTGAGAAAAAAGTCGGAATTATGAGAAAAAAGTCGGAATTCTGAGATTAAAGTCAGAATTCTGAGAAAAAAGTCAGAATTTTGACTTTTTTCCCATACTAAACTGAAATAAAATTTAAAAAACAGTTAACTTATTTTTTTTTTCAGTGGCCCTAATCCTCTTCCGTAGATTTGCATTTGCAAACTCTACCGAAATTATTTGTAGCCTATGTGGTCGTCCTCACGTTATCTGTCATTAACTTGGGCTACAGTGTAATACTTTCAGAATCAGGTTTATTGCCATTGTTAGTGAAGGAGTTCACAAACTAGGAATTTTTTGTGGTACAATCGTGCAACATGAAACATATGGAATAGGTAAATAAAATTATAAAAATATCTAAAAACTGTGGGTATACGTCATGCAATAAAATAGACTAATATATACACTTAAGATAAAAATATGGATATAAAATATAAAAAGTAAAATAGCATCTTACAAGGAGACAACTAGTTTATCAGGTGACTAGTCGGCAAAAATGCTTGTTTGGTGCTGCTGAATGAGACATTTTAATGCACAACTAAATTATTTTGATTGATCTGTATATTAACTGGCTAATGGGACACGGGAGAAGCAGCCTGTCAGCGACCGTTCCTGCTATGATGCTGCGCATCTGCCATGCCCTGCGGGCGACTGTGCGAGTTCACGTGACAAAGGAAGAGAGAGAGGCTGGTCGGGCGTGCGTAAGGAAGTGGCTCATTTCAGGGCATTGTTTCAGTCGTTTTTAATTGCTCAGGTTTTCAAAAGATCATTTCAAAACCGACCTCAGTAAAATCTTAATAATATTAATAATAATAAAAAAAAATGAGTTTCAAAAGGGCATTTTCTTTGATAAAGGGCAAACTTCCTAGTGCTTTAGCACCACCTAGTGTCTATGTATGCACGCCCCTGGGTGTTGGAGACACGGGTACCCACCATCTGCCAAGATGAAGTGGCCCGGAGGAGGGTAGATGGCCCGCCTGTACAATGGGCTGTTCCGGAACACGCTGGAGTCATGCACCGACCCCGGCCAGCCCACGTACGTGTTGATGAAGCGGCCTTGATGGTCACAAACTGCCTGTAGAATGATGGAGGAGAACAGTTTCCTGTTGCGATAGCAGTGACCATCAGGACCGCTTGGAGGCTTGATCCTCACATGGCAGCCATCCATCGCTCCAAAAGCTTTCAGAAAAGCTCTGTGTCCTGCCAGCCCTTCAAACCCCTCTAGTGAATGTTAACCCCTTAACGCCTGGTGTTGCCAATTTGGGACCAAACAATTCTGGCCTTTACTTATTTTACTTCATCTAGATCCACTATTTAACTTTTTTTTTCATTTTTATATTTATTTTTCCTGTATTATTTTTCTGTTATCTAATTGCAAATAAAATCAGGCAGTAAGTGGATAACAATTTAGACAAATAAGGATTTATTTCTCAATAATACAGTTTGCCTTCTCCACACAACAGTAGTGATAGTGAAAGTAGTGATTTAAGTCAGTTATTTACAGGGATTGTAAACATTTAACTATTCAATTCAAATACTAAAGTTACAAACATAAGCTTATACCAAGTCTTAAAAATAAATCTAAAATTTGATATTTAACGATATTCGTCAATCTGCTGACAAGTGTTTGATTAATAACTGGTATATTATGATCATTAGCAGACCCTAGTGGGGGAAAATAATAGCAGGTAAATGTTACCTCTCCACTGCGCTCTGCCAGTCTCAAAAAAATCTGTTGCCGGTTTTGCTGCCGCCGAATCCGACTCTCCTCCTCCAACAACAAGTAAATAAAATAAAATAAAAATTTCCGTGTCCATTTCGGTTGATTCTTCTGTTAAATGTCTAATTTCTAAATTTTTAATGGCGCGGTTTTTCCCGGGCTTTGTGTAGACACGATGACGTCGTGTCGTAACCAGGAAGTGCTCCAAAGGCTAGACCGTCCCATTTACCAACGGCTGAGGATCCTCCGGAGTAGCCTACCAAGGATGGGTCCTCCGGAGGCTAGGTAGGCTGGGTTCCTCGGAAGTACGCAGCCTGCGAATTGAGACACAGCTAACGTCCTCCTTTTTGGTGCTATAGAAATGGCCACCCTACCCAGCTATATAAGGGCTGTTTGCCATTTAGAAATAGCTGCTTGTTTTGTTTATGAGGATCCAAAATAAATGGTGGTCTTCAGCTTTTTTAGAGCTTTAGATCTCTCTCTGTGTTTCTGTTAGCTAGTTGTAGATGACATCCCGTTTAATCAGAAGGAATCCTGTCAGATTGTCCTTCCATCGAGTTGGTGTGGTTGGTTAACTGATTTGGTTCCTTCCATTAAAGTTAAATACTATCCTGGCCCCATACAGTTAATAACCTTAGGCTGCATATCTAGATAAAATCAAAATTTTCTGCAGCTGTATTTTGTTTTTAAAAAAGCTAACCAAACTTGCTAGATAGGTTTGTTAAAGCCCTCATGGGGAGTCTTTCAGCCTCCAGCTAAGCTCGGCCCACAGAAATACATCACGATGTTCACCAAATGTGTAAGACATCAGAATCAGTTACTTGATGAGTCGCATAGATTCCTCTTAATTCTTCTGTTAAAGAAAGCTAATCAGAATCTATTCAACCTTATCTTTAAAGGTTTGTAAAACTAGAACTGGCCTCCATTAGAGAAGCACTAACAAGTTGAACCTTTTAGGAATACAGAATTGTTGAAATATTGTACTCAGTCTGTGTGGAAGAAACATCCTAGACTGCCCTGTCATCCATTTTATGGTACATAAAAGTTTGTTATGTAACCTCTGGTCATATGTCAAGTTTTACTTTAATTGAGATTGGTTCCTCTGAGAAGCATTGAAGCATTAGTTCTATATGCATTGCAGGAAGCACAAAGCAGAGATGGTAAGAGACGGAGAGAAGCCAACATTTCTGCAATCAAGCACATGTCCTGTTAGAGATTTCTGTCACTCATCCAAGGTTCTTCTCTCTGTTCCAGATATAGAAGTAAATCAGACAACTAGACGATGCGTGGATGAGAAATTACTGTGTTTATGCGACGATATACTGGAAAAAGAAATTCCTTCTCAGTAAATATTTTTTTGCAAGGCATCTATTATGCTAGCAATTATCAGCTACCTGCCCCATTCTGTCTTGTCTCATCCTTTCTCAGTCATTCCGTAAAAGTAAAAAAAAATATCCACTGGACAAATGTCAGACATTTGAATTGAGAAAGCTTCCTGGAGAGGTGGCGAAACGTCTTCAAATCTTGTAAAACCAAGTCCAGTGGATATTTTTTTAAGTTTTACGGAATTTCCCTGTTTATCCTCACCTTCCACCCACACAATTCTGCCATTTCTACATATTCATTCAACTCTGGCAAAGCGTATGGTGGTAAATGCTAATAGGTTCTCATGCTCACATACCATACACTGAGCGGTAAATGACTCTGTGTTTTTGTGTGTGTGTGTGTGTGTGTGTGGGTAAAAGACTGGCTGGTCAGTCCACTGCTCCATTAGCCAAATGGAGTTTCTATTAAATTAGAACCTGTCCCTTTACTCTGTCTCTGTCTGTCCTTTTCTCTCTCCCTCTCTCAATCACATTAGTGCTCTTATCCCATTTGTAGAGGCAGCACAGGCCGGGAGGAGGAAGCTTTGGGTGAAGTGAGGGGTGGAGTTATGATGTGGAAGTACTTTAGAAGAATATCAAGCCCTGGAATCGTGGAGATGCACAGGAAGCTGACGTGTGGATTGATACATATTTGGTGGGATTGTTGTTGGTTAGTGATAATTCATTTTATCTCAGATAAAAAAAAATGTTTAAAAAGAATGATCCATTTACAAGCCTCTGAAAGATTTCAATGCTTTTAATGATTTAAACAGGACTTTGGAAAATTAGTGTATTTTTCTACTATGCTTCTACTATACTAATTATTTGCATGTGTGTGAAGAGTTGTGTGTCTGTATCTTGATTTGTGTGCGTGAAGCTGGATTTGAAAATGCGTAAATAAATCTGGAAATGTGTGACAAGATTTGTTTGTCTGTACAACAATCTGCAAATGTGTAAAACTACTTGTGTTTGTAATCTGGTTTGCAGATTTGCAAATGTGCACTAAGATTTGTAAATGTGTAGAACAAACCTGTAAATACACACAGAGAGACTATGTTCGAAGTGTAACTCTGAAATACAGACAAATCACTGTTTACAAGTCAAGTTTTTTTGACGGTTTGCTCTCTTACTAACACAGACAAGATTTTTGCTACATTCCAAAAGAAATGTAAAACATTTCCCTCGACTTGGTTTCCACATTTGAAGACGATTCTCTCAAACTTCGAAACCAAGTCCAGTGGATTGTTTGAAATTTCTTTTTGAATAACTATGACCCGGATGACTGAGAACCTTCAACAGATTTCTCTGCACATGCGTAGAGAGGATTTATTTGTGTAATATCTGGATTTGCTGCCCTGAGCGCAGGCTCAAAATCTCACAGGCAGCCTATTCCTTTTCTTTTCCTGCAGCAGGAGTTGACGTGACAAGAAAAGATGGCTGCTAACAACAAGGTCGATTGGATGTTTGAGGCTATGAAAAATCCATGTGTAAATAACTTTAGTTGAAAAAAAACAAATGGAACTTAACATATTTATAATATAATACAAATTTTGAAGTTGTCATGGATAGGCAAATTTAGATAATTAGTGGTGCTAATGTACAGGACTGCGTGGTACCGGTTGTTACCTCTATCACTCTTGCTCTTTTAAGACCGGAAGACGCAAAAATTACGGTGAGTTGTACTATGATCCGGATGAGGTTTTCTATGTGTGCAACAAGTTTGGTGACAGTATATTGGCCGTTATATGCTTAAAATAGAAATGAGAAAATCTGAGCAAATAGAGTTGTGCACATTTTTGATATCTTAAAATGTATCCTGTCAAGGAAAAAGTGTGAAATATGCTTTTTTTCCCCCTCTCCATCCCCAATGTGGCTCCTATCTTTCCACAAAGATAAAGGCAGCGCTGTAGGGAACCGCCTCATGGCAGCAACAAGAACGCACCGAAGGCAGCGTTCTGCAGCTAGCCTTGCCTCAGTAAATCATTCCCCCTGTCAGCCCCCACCCCAATGTATGCAATGTATGTGATGAACAGTTGTACTGAAACTGAAATCTCAATTACAATGTAAATTGCTGTCGACAGAGGATCCTGTTTGGGTTAACTGAGTGTTGTAGCTGTCCAGATGATCTCCATCTGAGGTTAAGTTATTTTTTCTATGATATCTCTGTATCTCAGTAACTCTAACTGACCACAACTACTTTAAAACACAGCGCCTTCTGGTGCACTTTTCTACTGAGCACTTGTCAGTTTCACACAGTTTTATTTCTGGTAGTAAGGAGTAGCTAGCCTAGGCTAGCGCTAGCTTAGCATTGCTATGGCTTCTCTTTCTCCCTTCCTTGACTCTTTTCCAACTCTTCCTTCTTCCTCTCCTGCTCTCTGCGTCAGATGTTCAGTTATTCTTCTGCCTCCTTTAGTGATAATGGGAAGTGTAATAAGTGTAGTAGTTTTGTAGCTTTGGAGGCAAGGGTGTCAGAGTTAGAATCCAGGGCCGTTTCTCAATATGCGCTCTTGAGCTTTCTTTTGTGCTCGTGTACTCGTGACACGTCATCAGCCTCAGCCTGAGTACCGTTCCAATTCTCCAGAACGCCAGATCAAGAACGCACCAAATCCCCGGATGTTGTTCTCCCCCCGCCCTCTTTATCGAGCATGCATCAGAGCAGACTTGTGCGTTCTTCAGACTGACCGCTTTCCCAGAATGCCACAGAAGGCCACAGCTTCATTCGAGACAGCGCTCACAGTGGTAAGTTAAACATTCCCTTTTCTGTTGCTGTTGTTCTTCTAACATTATACATTTAAGCCTCCCTGTGTGGCCTGTTTGCAGAGTTAGTGCGAAATAATAAAAAAAAAGTCAGACTTTGAGCGGACCAGAGTGACCAGCAGACCTCCGAGGGTAACCGCAGCCAGGGCTAATGTTACCCCGTCTGTAGTGCACTTCTCTCAGTCTAGTTATGTGTGAACTACCACTCGTTCTGATGGCGTTTTTTTGCTTTAATTCGGCTAAACGTCCATTTGTTTTGTGTTTATCTGACTGGCTTGTGCTGCTTTATTAAATCAATACTTGCTGGAATAAATTGTAAATGTCTCCAAAGGACAACATCAACATCCAGACCATCATGGCTGAACTCTTGGAAAAAACGCATAACTGTAGGCAGAAGAAGCAGTTAGTTATCAGCTATTATATAGGTTGCAAAATATGTTTGGTTTGTGTAAAGTAATTCCTAATTTACATTTATATTTTAAACAGGGACCACAGAAGAAATCCAGGCCCTTATAAATTGGCGCATTGCAAATGACAGCTTATTTACTGGCAAAAGGAACTCCTCCAAAACCGGATGGGAATGAGTAATTTTAATTTATGTCTGCCTAAATGTCCATCTTCAGCTCTTGTAACTTTAAACTTGGTTTTTGTTATTCAACTAGTGATTTTGTGAGAGCCTCTGGCCTGCAGGTCACAGCAAAGCAGGCCAAGAAGAAGTGGCACAATTTGGTGCAAAAATACAAGGTAAAATAACAAAACTCCCTGCATAGCTCACGTTATGTATTATTCACACCACATTTCTGGTATTACCACAGAAAACCCAGTGTTGAGGGATTGTACAATTGTACAGATTGACTAAAATGATAAACCATTTTTCAGGAGCTCCGAGACCCACCTACTGGGCAGGGGGTTGAGGCTGGTGGTGTGACTGCTGCCACCTGGCAGTGATATGAGGCGCTTGATGCTGCACTCCAGGGGCAGCACAATATCAGTCCGCCCCTGGTTGTGGCCAGCAGCTTGTCTGACTCTGCCGGTGGGGGGGTGACGACCTCAGCCTCTACCCCTTCCTCAGCATCAGGAAGGACAGAGAGGCAGGCCAGGAAGAGAAGCAGTGAGGTCCTGCTTGACTTCCTGAAGGAGCAGGCTGAGAGGGATGAGGAGAGAGAGAGGGCAGCCTTGGCTAGGGAGGAAGCCAGGGACAGAGAGGCTTCTGAAAGGGCCAATAAATATTTGGCCCTTTTTGAAAAACTTGTTGAAAAGTTATAAATAAAATATAAAAATGTTTTTCCTTTCTAAGTGAGTTTCTTCTGAGTGAGGACAAAAATAATTAAGAGGAGAAAGAGAGTGTTGGGATCTGGAGGTTTACCTTTCTCCAGCAGAGTGCACTTTGGGTCTCCTGGGCTGGAGCCTCCAGCACACCTGAAGCTCATCAGCCCATCAGGATACCTTCCTACATAAGCAGCAGCCAGACCTTCCTTCAACGCCGCAGTTAGAAAGAATCTTAGTTGCCTCTAGAGAGAAACCTGATTCTAACCTGCCTCTGTCTTCTTGCTCACAGGAAACCCGTCTAAAGTCTGGAAGCTCTGGATGACCTTTGCATGTAAACCTGCCTGCCTGCCCAAGGGAGCCAAACCTGAAGATTTCAATCTGGACTCCTCCTGCTGCTCTCAAGGAAGAGCTGGAAACTCAAATCAAGGTCTGCCACTCACAAGTCAGAAGCTAGACGCTGCTGCTGCTGAGCACTCTGCTGAACCAACAGCCTCTGGACCCCACCGGTTCCCTCTCTCACAAAGATCAGTCTGGACCTCTTCAAGGTATACTCTGAATAATCTAAACTCAACTAACCATCTGACTGTCTGGCTAATCAAACTATCCGTCTCTGCAGACATCAGTGAATCCAGCCCCGGACCACTGCCTGAACCAGTTCATGTTCTCTATGTGAAAACCTTTCAATAAACTCTGTTATACTTTTACTCTGCTTCCAGTGGTGTTCTGCATGTGGGTTAAGTCTCTTAAGCCAATCATGACAGAACACTGCGGCCAAACACAAAACCCAGAAGATCACCTCCGGAGGAGGCTTGAGGAGCAAGCTGCCCAAATCCAAGGACATGCACACACCCTCCGTGAGTTAAACACTCATATTGAACAGGTTCTCTTCTGAGTCCAACTTTTCATGTACCTTTTCTGAAATTATATCTGAGTTTTCTCAAGTTTTCAACCATGACTCAGACAAAACTATTGATTCCTGAGCCCTGCTGATTTTAAAGCAGAGAAATTCGACAGTGGCTGAGTTCTCCATTGACTTCCGGGTTAAAGCCGCAGCCTCAGGCTGGAACGAGTGCGCACTTAAAGAGAAGTTTTTGGTTCCAAGCTTCAAATCAGCAGTTGAGGCTAAAACGTGCTTTTCACACTGAGAGGAGCTCAATTTGGCCTCCTTAGCTGAAACAGACAAACCGTTAATGATACAGCCATGATCATTTCTGGCAATCATTTTGAGCTGAAAACTAACAATATAGAGTACATTTAAACTGAAGTTTTTGGTTCCAAGCTTCAAATCAGCAGTTGAGGCCGAAACGCACCCTCTTTACACTGAGAGGAGCTCAATTTGGCCTCTCTAGCTGAAACAGACAAACTGTTAATGATACAGCCATGATCTTTTCTGGCAATCATTTTGAGCTGAAAACTAAAATCATAAAGTAGATTTGAGCAGATGTTTTTGGTTCCAAGCTTCAAATCGCCAGTTGAGGCCAAAACACACTTTTCACACTGAGAGGAGCTCAATTGGGCCTCTCTAGCTGAAACAGACAAACCATTAATGATACAGCCATGATCTTTTCTGGCAATCATTTTGAGCTGAAAACTAACAATATAAAGTAGATTGAAACAGAAGTTTTTGGTTCCAAGCTTCAAATCGGCAGTTGAGGCCAAAACGCACTTTTCAAACTGAGAGGAGCTCCATTGGTCCTCTCTAGCTGAAACAGACAAACCGTTAATTATACAGCCATCATCTTTGTTGGCAATCATTTTGAGCTCAAAACTAACAATATGAAGTAGATTTAAACAGATTTTTTGCTTCCAAGCTTCAAATCAGCAGTTGAGGCCCAAACGCACTTTTCACACTGAGAGGAGCTCAGTTTGGCCTCTCTAGCTGAAACAGAAAAACCGTTAATGATACAGCCATTATCTTTTCTGAACAATCATTTTGAGCTGAAAACTAACAATATAAAGTAGATTTGAGCAGATGCATTTGGTTCCAAGCTTCAAATCAGAAGTTGAGACCAAAATGCTCTTTTCACAGTGAGATAAAGCCATTTTGGCCTCTGGAGTTGTAACAGACAAACCATTAATGATACAGCCATGATCTTTTCTGGCAATCA
>NW_015151525.1:204993-214991 GCF_000732505.1 Cyprinodon variegatus
TTGGTTAGCCTAGAACCTCTGAGAACTTTTGTTGACTTTCTGGATCCAAGCTGGATTCTAACCTTTGTCTCTGTCTTCCAGGAAACCAGTCTTTCTCCTGTGAAGTTCTGGAAGAGCTTAACCTGCCAAGCCTGCCCTCTGAACCAAACCTGAAGCCTGCTTTTGTACTTCCATGCAGCCTTGGATCAAGAGCTGGAAACCCTGAGCTTAGTTCAGCTCAAACCCTAAGAAGTAAGACGCTGAAGCAGCTTTCGGACTCTGCCAATCAAACTCTCTCCAGTTCCAACAGTCTTCCTCTCAAGACCTTAATCAAGGACCCTCAAGGTACAAGTCTGAAACTGTCTAAAGACAAATCCCTAAGTGCCTCGCTAACTGAACTGTCTTCCCACGCAGACTTCGGTGAACCCGTGTCCCTGGACCAGAAACAGAACCATTTGATACTTGTGCTTGTGACAATAAACTCTGTTGAACTTTTACACCTGTTTCCGTCTAGTGGTATTCTGCATATTTGGGTCTCTTTTGAGAACCCATCATGACATTCAGAACCAGGTCCTTTTTCTCTCTGGGTCCGTTCAGAACCAGAACCTTGTCCTATTTGGTTTTGTTCAGAACCACCTCCTTCTCTACTGGTCAATTTAGAAACAGAACCTCCTACTCTCTGGAACTGTTCAGAACCCGAACCTCTTCTTCTCTGGGTCCTTTTAGAACCACCTCCTCCTTTCTGGGTCCTTTCATAACCAGAACCTCCTCCTCTCTGGGTCCCCTAGAACCAGAACCTCCTATCTGGATCCGTGCAAAACCAGAACCTACTCCTCTCCAGGTCTATTCAGAACAAAAACCTCCTCTTCTCTTGGTCCATTTAGAAACGTCTCCTTCTCTCTTGGTCCTTTTAGAACTAGAGCCTCCATCTCTCTGGATCCATGCAGAACCAGAACCCACTCCTCTCTAGTTCAATTCAGAACCAGAACATCCTCCTCTCTGGTCCATTCAGAACATGAACCTCCCAATCTCTGGGTCCGTTCAGAACCAGAACCTCTTCTTCTTTAGGTCCTTTCATAACCAAAAACTCTTCTTCTCTAAGTCTGTTAGGAACCAGAATCTCATTCCTTTTTGGTCATTTCAGAGCCATTGCCTCCTCTCTGGCTCCATTCAGAACCAGAACATCCTCCTCTCTGGGTCCTTTCAGAACCAGAACATCCTCCTCTCTGGGTCCTTCCAAAACCAGATTCTCCTCCTCTCTTGGTTCGTTAAGAACCTAATTCTCTCTGGGTCCATTCAGAACCTGAACCTGTTTCTCTCTTGGTCCATTTAGAAACAGAACCTCCTCCTCGATTGGTCCAATTAGAACAAACTCTTTTTCAGTACTAGCACCTGCTCTCTCGATGCATTCAGAACCAGAACCTCTTTCTTTGTGGGTCTGTTAAGAACCAGAACATCTTCCTCTCTGGGTCAGAACATGAACTCTTGGTCGGTTCAGAACCAGAAACTCCTCCTCTCTGGCTCCATCAGAACCAGAACATCCTCCTTTCTGGGTCCTTTCAGAACCAGAACGTCCTCCTCTCTGGGTCCATTCAGAATCAGAAACTCTTCCTCTCTAGGTCTTTTCAGATCCAGAATCTCCTTCTTTTTCGGTCATTTCTGAACCAGAACATCCTACTCTCTTGGTACGTTCAGAACCAGAACCTGTTTTTCTCTGGCTCTGTTCTAAACCACAACCACTTCCTGCCTTGGTCTATTCAGTACGAGAATCTCTTCCTCTTTAGGACTGTTCTGAATCACCTCCACCTCTCTGTGTCCGTTCAGAACCAGAACCACTTCCTCTCAGGGTTCTGAAAGGACCCAGAGAGAAGGAAATTCTAGTTCTAAATGGACCCAGAGAGGGCTTTTCAAACCAGAACATCCTCCTCTCTGGATCCGTTCAGAACCAGAACCTAATCCTCTGTGGGTCTATTCAGAACCACCTCCTCCTCTCTGGGTCCTTTTAGAACTAGAGCCTCCTTCTCTCTGGAACCGTGCAGAACCAGAACCCACTCCTCTTTAGTTCAGTTCACAACCAGAAACTCCTCCTCTCTGTGTCCATTCAGAACCTGAAGCTCCCAATCTCTGGGTCCGTTCAGAACCAGAACCTCTTCTTCTTTAGGTCCTTTCATAACCAAAAACTCTTCTTCTATAAGTCTGTTAGGTACCAGAATCTCCTTCCTTTTTGGTCATTTCAGAGCCATTGCCTCCCCTCTGGCTCCATTCAGAACCAGAACATCCTCCTCTCTGGGTCCTTTCAGAACCAGAACGTCCTCTTCTCTGGGTCCATTCAGAACCAGAATCTCTGCCTTTCTGGGTCCTTTCAAACCAGATTCTCCTCCTCTCTTGGTTCGTTCAGAACCTAATTCCCTCTGGGTCTGTTCAGAACCAGAACCTGTTCCTCTCTTGGTCCGTTAAGAAACAGAACCTCCTCCTCGATTGGTCCAATTAGAACAAACTCATTTTCAGTACTACCACCTGCTCTCTGGATGCATTCAGAACCAGAATCTCTTTCTCTCTGGGTCTGTTAAGAACCAGAACATCTTCCTCTCTGAGTCAGAATGTGAACTCTTGGTCAGTTCAGTTCCAGAATCTCCGTCTTTTTGGGTCCGTTCAGAACGAGAACCTCTTCTTCTCAGGGCTCATTCAGAACCAAAATCTCTTCTTCTCTTGGTCAGTTCAGAACCAGAACCTAATCCTCTATGGGTCTATTAAGAATCAGAAACTCACCTCTCTGGGTCCATTCAGAACCAAAACCTCCTCCTTGCTGGGTTGTTTCAGAACCAGAACCCCCTCATCTCTGGGTCCATTCAGAAGCAGAACCTCTTCCTCTCTGGGTCGTCTCAAAACCCGAACCTCTTCTCTCTTGGTCTGTTAAGAACCAGAACCATGTCCTATCTGATTTTGTTTAGAACCAGCTCCTTCCCTGCTGGTCCATTTAGAAACAGAATCTCCTTCTCTCTGGGACTGTTCGGAACCTGCACGTCTTCCTTTCTGGGTCCTTTGAGAACCACCTCCTTCTCTCTGGGTCCTTTTAAAACTAGAGCCTCCTCCTCTCCTCTCTGGATCCGTGCAGAACAAGAACCCACTCCTCTCTAGGTCAATTCAGAACCAGAAACTCCTCCTCTCTGGGTCCATTCAGAACCTGAACCTCCCAATCTCTGGGTCCGGTCAGAACCAGAACTTCTTCTTCTTTAGGTCCTTTCATAACCAGAAACTCTTCTTCTCTAAGTCTGTTAAGAACCAGACTCTCCTTCCTTTTTGTTCATTTCAGAGCCATTGCCTCCTCTCTGGCTCCATTCAGAACCAGAACATCCTCCTCTCTGGGTCCTTTCAGAACCAGAACGTCCTCCTCTCTGGGTCCATTCAAAACCAGAACCTCTTCCTCTCTGGTTGCTTTCAAAACCAGATTCTCCTCCTGTCTTGGTTCGTTCAGAACCTAATTCTCTCTAGGTCCGTTCAGAACCTGAACCTGTTCCTCTCTCGGTCAGTTAAGAAACAGAACCTCCTCCTCGATTGGTCCAATTAGAACAAACTCATTTTTTAGTACTACCACCTGCTCTCTGGATGCATTCAGAACCAGAACCTCTTTCTCTCTGGGTCTGTTAAGAACCAGAAAATCTTCCTCTCTGGGTCCACTCAGAACCACCTTCTCCTCTCTCGGTCAGTTCAGAACCAGACACTCCTCCTCTCTTGGTCCAAATAAGTTATTAAAGTTGAATCTAATCTAACCTCATTAGAATATCTCCGTTTCAGAACCACCACCTGCTCTCTGGATACATTCTAAACCAGAACCTCTTTCTCTGTGGGTCTGTTAAGAACCAGAACATCTTCCTCTCTGGGTCAGAACATGAACTCTTGGTCAGTTTAGAACCAGAAACTCCTCCTTTCTGGGTCCATTCAGAACCAGAACCTCCTCATCTCTGGGTCCATTCAGAACCAGAACCTCCTCATCTCCGGGTCAGTTCAGAACCAGGATCTCCTCCTCTCTGGGTCCATTCAGAACGAGAACTCCTTCCTCTCAATGCCTGTTCAAAACCAGAACCTTTTCCTTCCTAGGTTCATTCAGAACCAGAACCTCTGCCTGTCTCGGAACATTCAGAACGAAAATCTCTTCCTCTCTTTTTTTTTCTTCTCCCAGACAGGAGGAGGTGGTTCTGAATGGTTCCAGAGAGGAAGAGGTTCTGGTTCTGAAAGGACCCAGAGAGAAGAAAATTCTGGTTCTAAATGGACCTAGAGAGGAGGACGTTCTGGTTCTGAACGAACCCAGAGAGAAGGAGTTGGTTGTTGTGCAAAATCATATCCTGCAGATAATGAATAAATTTTAATTATTTAAGTTATTCAAAATCGGAGGTGAAATCAGTTCAGGGTTCTCAGTTGAATAAATATAGCTTAAATTTGCTTACTTAACAGGGTTTATGGCTTTTACCTCTGGATGGTTCCTGGACCGGCTGTTAAAATCCAGGTATCCACAGCAATCTAGTAACCCAGGCTAGGTTATCAGCAGAGCTATAAATTATCAATCAAAGAACTATTTATCTCTGTTTATTCACACTGTTACCAAAATGGGTTGGATCTGGCCTGAGTCATAAATCGCCGCTATATGGATTACTAGACCACTTCAAGTTACACAATGTCTTCTTTATTTTAATAATTCTGGATTACAGAAATCTAACATCTATGCAAACACCACACGCTATTAGAAAATAAACATGAAGTAGACTAAATGCCTTGTTTAAAGAAAACAAAAAAGGAATAAAACCCTAAGAGCCCGTTTAACTGACTTCTGAGACTGTCCAAGATAGGCCAGATGTTAATGTCCGTTGAAATAGCAGCAGGTATGAAGATAACAACAGTGCAATTAAAACAAAATAAAAATAATACATTCAGCTTAAAATCGTAAATCGTTAAAATGCATTAAACAACAGCAGCAGAAGTCATTTTAGCAAAACAGCATCAGCAGGGCGGGGTATGTGTGTGGGGAAGGCATGTAAATGTTGAGAGACCTCCCTCTTCATGTGATGAAAGGGGAGGGGGGGAAACAGCAGTAACAACGGATCCTCAACCACGTGACCACACACCGTTGAATGTGGCAAACTCTATCACTACCTTAAAGCAGAAAAAGGGCAAAAAAAGGATAGGAAAGATAAGTAGAAAGAAATATCACTTTCAGCTTTCACAGCACACATATTTCATCCAATGAAACAGGGCTCTTATAACCAACACAGATTACAACGTAGGTGGGATGCGCGGTCCGGCTCCAGCCATACGCGGGGCCATCTTCACCAACAGAGCCATTCTCTGGGAAATTTTCAATCAGTTTGATGCTACAGCAGAGGGCTTGATGGGCTTTTAGGTCGAGGAAGATAAACTGACGGAGATTATCAAAGCAGAGGCCTGCCCCTGCCGATAGGCCGTGATGTCTATAGCGAGGTCCTCAAAAAGGGGGGGACTCCACTCAGTATTCAGCTCCAGAGATCCCTGCGGCCACTATGCACGATAGGACACTGCGATCTGTGACTTTTGAGGCAGGAAAAACAAAAGCTACTTTCAGTTAGCCTTCTTTTAGAATTTCACGTGAAACGGGCCTCTCCTCGCAGGCGGTGAATCCAGGGAAAGAGAAAGATTGTGTTTGCGCTCTGAGTTTTAACCCATGAGTGACGTAGAGGTATTTCCTGTTGAAGTATCCCTCTTGAGCTGATTGGCACATGTGTTAGCTGACCATATGGAAGCTCATTGGTAGAATTCCCTTATGACAGAAAGAAGGCCACGATTCACACCATCTATCATCCGGATGGGGGGAACATTTATTTACAAAACCGAATTCATACAGCTGTCTTAAAAACTTCATACATTCAGCAATGCATTGTCACGTCTCAGTTAATTCCCCCACCTTCCATACATTCTGGGCGGCCTTTTATAGTTCCCACATCGCACTGTGTGGATGCACCTGCACGACTGGACGTCCTGGAAATCTCTTAGCTTATGACCTGATTGCGTGCGAGTCAGCCAGTAAGCACCCTGTTTTTCCCAAGAGTCGTACGTGACTCCCAGCTTGTAGACTCTCTGTTTACATGTTGCATTCTCTGTGCTGCTAATTGAGCATAAGGTCAGAAACAGGACTAAATAACGCAGTACAACTGCTTCCATATTTGGCAAGCCAGCCAGATATTTATATTTTACAGCATTAGAGACTTTATTATTGCTAAGACTCATACTTGAACTTCAAGATGTACTGAACTTACATGTGTGTGAAGTTTAAATGAAAAAACAAAATTTTAATGTTACCGACACAGCCTGATATGGATGGAAGTTGGTAAATATAAACCTCTAAATGAAACCATTAACTAACCATTATTAAGTATCATAATTAATAATAAAAGTCAGTCAGAAGTCAGTCAGTCAGTACTCCTCTAAACAGCCTGCTATGGATGGTTTACAATGTGAAATAATAAAACAGTAATACAGGTTATAATGCAAAGCAATGGCATGTTACAATGATCAGGTTTATATTTGCAGAATACAAGAATAATCGATACTTGTGTTGTCTTCTTTCCTGTTGAAAAATCAAAAATATAGTTCTTTCAATTCAGGGCTCTGTCCTTGGCTTTTAAAGGCATGAACACAGGATCGCAGGTTCCCGCCTTTAGTATTTTGCAGGCGGAAGTCGAAGGTTTGCAGTCTTATGCCTGGGGTCACAGGTCTTTACATTTCATCCCCTCAAAATGAGTAAGACAGAAAAACCACAATTAGTGTTCTTATCAGCAAATATCAACTAATCATAGAAAATAGTATTTATATTATTCCAATCCTATTGTAGTAGTAGTGTTCAATTGGAGAAGGATCCCATTATCCTCTGTGATGCTTTCATCACATCTGGTCCTCTCGGTCGTCCATCTGCTGGTTGCTCCTTGGAGTTGCATTCTTTCGACGTGTAGCTAGAGTTTGCTGGTCTTCTTGTCCTTTCATTACTCTTTGATGTACCTCCCTATTATTTGAGTTCAGTCAGTCTGCTCCTTGGTTGTCCTGGTCCCCTGGGCATTGCATATCGTTCATGTGTCCATGGCTTATGCGGATCCAGAGTGAGGGCAGTCCTTGTCCCAGTGTCCTTAAATCTCACTATCAGGTGTGATCCTGAGAGGAAAGAAAAAATTGACCAGTATCTTGAAACTAAATCTAGAGATGTAACACATCCTGTTCTTCATGAGTCCAGTCTCTGTAATTAATGTTCAAATTAAAATAAGAGAACTTTTGATTGTTGCAGTAATGTCCCATTGTCTCTTGGTGTATCTTCTCTCTTATCTGCAATTATTAATATTTCCAAATATCCTCCAATAATCTGTAAAATTTAAATCTCAGAGAATTAACCTTTATGATAATAATGAAATAAATCATCTAACACGATTGTAGGACTTCAGATTGGACCTCAGGCCAAAACAACAAACAAAAAGTCTATCTTTTGTTGAATCATCTTACCTGTTTAAAGAAACATGAAATAAATTACAATCATCTTACCTTCCTAAGATAACAAAAACAGGAGAAAACTTTACTCAAAGAAAATGGCAGTCCAATCCTACTGTGCAATCAGTGTTACAGCTTCAAAACGCTCCACAATAATTAAAGGAATCTTGTAACTTAAATACTTGTTAACACAGCTAAGTGTGAGATAAATACAGTCAAACCTAATCACCTTTTCTATTCCTCTGTAAGGTCCTTCTCATCACAGAGTTCCTGAGTCCTTTTTCTCGAAGTGCATCAATCCCCAATTATATATTAATGACACAAGGAAAGAAAAACAATAATTTGAATTTACAATGCGACCCTTAAGCAGGTTCCTCTTACATGGGAATTAGATTATGAAAGAAAAGACAAGAAATAATATAGTCAAACCACTCTCAGCTCTCAGGCGTTCTTCTCAGGCTCCATAGCGTACTGAGGCTCAGCCATTTTGTCAAGAGGTGGAGGCATCATCTGGGGGCAATTTGGTGGTCTTTGCCCTAAAAATTTAAACACTGAAAATATTGTCTCTTATTTTCTTAGCCTTCTGTTCAAATTTTGTTAACCAGGGTTTTCATGCACAAGAGTAGTCAGAAGTAGTAAAGATTATAGCAGTATAGTAATAATGAGAAAATAAGCAAAAATCCTTTTTCCTCTGGAAGCAAGTTGAGTGCCATCCTACATTATTTGTAAAGACAATCTGCATTCTGTGCTGTATAACAACATTTGTAAAGACATCTAGATCTAGAATTTATTGGACAGTTTATGTACTTGGATCATATAATCTCACATTTACATAATATTCCTGAATTCAATTCTTAAGGTGCTTTTCCAGTTGTAGAGCCTGTTTTTATTCAGTATTTTACTGTTAGAAATGTAATAAGAACATGTGTGACAATCTGCGTTACGTATTGGAGACAGAAATTATGATTAACTTTTCATCTTATTTGTATAAAGTCTGATTTCTAAATGAAACTAATCCCTGATCTTGCAAACCCTGCAGAGATACATTTGAGCTATTCCTTATTTATAATGTTTATTCTGTTAGATATTAGTTGGCTCGGTCGGTACAGATAACTAGGAATGTAACCTTTTTAAGATTGATTCGTCTTGGATATTTATAAACATTAGTATTAAGTTGCACAAACATGTTTCAGTTTTGTTTGTCCGACTCTGCCAAATTATGCTTCTTTTCCCAACAGCAACACTTATCCGCTGAATATTCTGGCGGAATAATATCAAGTTAGTGTGTCCACTCTAATTTTAATCATTCCTGTAGTTCTCTGCCAAGCTAGAAAAAATAAAAGGTTGTCTTCCTGTGGACTTTGAATGAGTGTATGTGTCAGTGCACACAAGTTGTTTAATCAGACTGGAATGCGGAGTGACTGTTTCCTGTCTCCTTGGATCAAGCAAGAGAGAGAGAGACGGTCAGAAAAAATGTCTTTCGAAACACAAAGATATTTGAGTAAGTATTAACATACTTTATTTGGCTTTGAGCTAGAACTGTATTTAGTCTGTTTTAGCCTATAATCCGTTTTAAGTCTTTTGTCATCTGCATTTAGGATTCTTATCTGTCTCTATATTAATCTTTTAGTGCAGTAAACAGTTTTCATTACATGCTTCATGTAGATTCATCTAATATAATCTAAAGCATAACTAACTTCTTAGGTCTCTTAATATAACCGGTTCTTCACTTCTTGAACCACATCTCCTTCTTTGGTTCTGTTTCAAGCATTATTTGTTAGTTTCCTCAAAAAGATAACATCCTCATATATTTAATTAAATACATGTTGCTCTCACTTTAGGATGTAAGAGTTTTATTCAAATCCAAGTAACATTTTGTACACAAACATTTCAAACATTATTCTCTATTTCTGTATCTTATTGAGTAAACAGCTAGTCTTGATGCTGGGGGAGAAAGTCTAACTTAAGTAAACATCCTGGATTATTATTGTGAAACTAGTCTAAGTGTTGATTTCTTAGATTTACTTAAAGTTTTTACAGAGGTACATCTAGTGCATTATTTAAGGATTCATAGAATCTCTAATTTATGGAAATTTATTGTCATTAAATACTTCAAAGGCTTCTGTTGATCTTCTTTTTTTTATGTCGTAGACATTCTTAATTTAAGTTTTTCTGATATATTTACTTTTAGCAGCTTCTTTTGCATCCTCTAATATTTATATTCCATATAGTTTCCAGGTAAACATGTTAATTTTACATTCAACTTTGTGCCTAGATAATCACTAGGAGGTTCTTGTAAAAAGTTGTCTATTTAATTAATTTGAATCATGACCTATTCTGACATAGTCACATAATTTTCACATGTCTCTATCTTCTGATTTAGTTCTTTATACTATAGACTGTTTGTTTTAAATCACTGAATTTGGGAACAATTCCAAAGTATCAGCAGCTGCTGGCTTTCTGTAATATCCATTAATCGTTTTCCCACCTTACTATGACATTTGGCACAAACCGTGAGT
>NW_015151525.1:215001-235990 GCF_000732505.1 Cyprinodon variegatus
TTACAAATCATAGCTGATGGTCTTTCAACTTAACTGTTTCAAAAACAAACTAAAGTAAAAAAAGGTTCAAACAACATCCCATAGGATTCAGGATGTAACCGTTGCAATGATTTACATAGTGGCAATTAGTAACATATTCTGAACATTTTGAAGCTTATTGATTACTGCTTATAATTTTCTGAATACTAATTCAGTCATTGTAAAGTAAACATCAGCAAATTTACACAGAATGGCAGTGTGAGTTCTATACCCCAAAGCTGGAAACAAGTTTTTCTAAGATGAACAGAAAAAAAGAAAAGAAAAGAAAAGACAAAATCTTACTGTAATGTTATTAACTTATCTAAATCTCAGTGTTACTTAATTCTAATTGCATGAACTGATCAGCATGTTTTCTTTAAGTCCTAAACTGTCTCTACTAAGTGTAATATGAGATATTCTTCCTCATGCTGGTTCTAAGTCTCATAATGTGCTCAGCAAACTTCACATCACTCTATATTAAATGCTGACCATATTTTGTTAATCGTTTGTTTTAGAAAGTATCTGAACCAGAACGTAATGCATTATGATGTTACAAAATAGTTTTGCTATAAAGAAAATCATGACATTCAAAGGTTTGGAATGCAAGTTTATGTTAAGATAATCACAACTGCTCTAAGGCATTGATTACTAATTTTGATTGTATTCAGTTTGCAATAGATGCTTTTGAATTAGAAGTACAGTTAAACCTATAGGTTGTTTTGTAAGACAGAATAGATGTTATTTTAGACACTATGTAAATGTAAATGTTTTGCTGCTATCTGCTGTTGTACATAAATAAACCATAATTTGCTTACTCTGACCATAAAGCTGTGTTAATTTGAGTATCTGATGTGTTTGGCCTTTTGCAGTGTTTTCTTCATGTCCAGCAACCAGCGACAGAAACCATCTCCGTTGGGCACCAGAGAGCAATCAGGGTTAAGGGTCTTGCTCAGAGACCCAGAGTGGCAGTCTGTGGAAGTGGGTTTCGAACTCCCAACCTCAGGATTCCAAGTTCTATGCCCTAACCACAAGGCCAGCACTTCCCTCCAAGTTTTTCATGTCAGCTGCAGCACTTTCAAGTTCTGCCAGTGTTCTTTGCTCGAGCCGCTTTGGCTGGATGACCGTGATTCCTCCAGTCTCCGCCTCATTCTGTCTCGGCTGCACGGCTTCAGCTCAGCAGGCTCACCTCGGCATTTAGTAATCAGCTGGTCACAAGTCTGGACGACTCTCGTGCTCTGAGTCCCCCTGGGCTCAGGGCACTGTATCCTAACCTTTCAGCCAAACTCATCCAACTCCTATGTCTACATACCATTTTTAGATTATTTCATTACTCAGTAATTAATAATGCATGTTTTGTTTTTCAATGACATTTTATGTTTAAGACAACCACAATACTGTTTTAGGTTTAATTAAATTCTCCATGTAAATAATTTGCCTTGTTAATTGTTTTATGAAAGAACAATTTATAAAAAATCATAATTTTCCCAGAGCAAAACCACTTTCCAACTGTTGCTTCATGGTGGTAATAGGACTTCATTTTATTTATCTCTTTCTCTAATAATTGTTGAGTTTTATTTGTTCTATCAAGTTTCATCAAAAGGTTAATTACATTAAGAAATCCTAAGCATAAATGTAACTTGCTCTTTTTGAAAATTGAATGATTACAAATCTTTTTAATTCACCTTTAAGTATTCTTAATAATCAGTGTTTCATTTATTCACTTTGCTACAGTATGACCAACTTAAAGGAATAGTACACCCAAAACATGATTAGCCTTCATTTTCTACTCACCCCCATGCTGAACAACACTCTGGAGTACTTTTTTGATATCTCAAATGCATCTGGAGATCTGGGAGGCTTCTTGCTGTCTTCTGACATTCAAATAATGGAGGTCTATTGTGCCCGAGACAGAAAGGTCCATAAAAGTCCACAAAAACGTGTCAATATTCCTCCATACTGCTCGTCCAATGTATTCCAAGTGTCCTGAGTGGGTAGCATCCAGAATTTACTCAAAACGAAGTCATTTAGAATGTTTTTAGAGCATAAACAGTAGTGTATAGGATTTCCTGAAAGCGCGCACATGCGCGTTCACGACGCTACGGAAGCCGGCAGACCAAACCAGCGCATTCAGCTCGGCAAAGAACTCATGCTCTTCCTCAACACGGAAGTCCTCAGACATTTTTCTTTCGTTGTTTCTTTCTTTGCACAGGTAAACAGCACATTTCTTCTTCTACGCTTGCATTATTGGCAGAGCAGACGCTGAATGCGCACTTTCATCTGGTTTGGTGTGCCGGCTTCCGTAGCTACTTGAACGCGCATGTGCGCGCTTTCAGGAAATCCTATACACTACTGTTTATGCTCTAAAAACATTCTAAATGACTTCGTTTCGAGTAAATTCTGGATGCTACCCACATGGGGGTGAGTAGAAAATGAAGGCTAATCATGTTTTGGGTGTACTATTCCTTTAACTCAGGAGTAATCTAATTCTGTCATATATGTGCAAAGAAAGGATTTGTCATGTGGGGTTTATCATAATCAAATATAAGCTGCAGAATCAGTCACTTTACATGCCGTACACAATATCATTCTGGTGTAACAATCTGTATGTTGTTTTCAGTGAAAAAGGCTTCTAAATCCTTGGGCCCCATTTCTATGATGATCGCCCCTGGTAACTGTGCTGTCCTCCTCCTGCCTCTCAATGAAGGGCTATTTTAAGCAGCTGTGTGTGTGTCAGGCATTATGTGTGTGTGTAGAAAATGTGTGTGTGTTGCGTTTCCGTTTGCCTCGGGACAGAACTCAGAACCATTTTTGGACCTTACTGGGTGGGAGGTGGGAGGCGGGGGTTTACAGCACTTTTAGTACAAATTGATTTTCTAACCTTTAACATGTTAATTTCAAGACATAGTAAGATGTAAATGTATTAATTAATATGTTTCTTATGAAATTGACCATATTTTTTTCCTTTTGACACACATTTGAACAAGAAGATCAACACTTTGCATATATTTTCAGCTCCTCTCAAGGTTCACCTCTAAAAATCGATAGCATTTGCAAAACAACATGAACAAAATATAACTAAAACCAAACACTTTGTAATAGAAATTGTCTAGACCAGATCCTATTTCTTGTGCACATTATTTGTATTTTCTTTTTAGAAAGTTTTGTTATTGTTTGTCTTGTAGTATTTTCTGATGACTTTGGTCCCGCACATTACTGAATTACTCAAAACGCATCCATATTACAAGAACGTGCAGAAATTCTACCTTTTTTTTTTTTACAACCGCCCCCTTGACCGGAAGTTCCAGAGCTTTTCAGAGCATCTTTTGTTCTCTTTGTGTAAAAGGAAAGCGGGTTGTTTGTAATGGTTCATCCAATGGATTTGGGCTCAATTGTGGCAATATATCCCTTTTAGCTTTGAAGATTGGATATCTATCTCAGTCTTTTCTGTCATTTCTATGCATTGTACAAATCCAATAGGTATCTTAGCTTTGGTGCCAGATCCTAAGTTATGCATCAGATGGAGCTTGGAACATGGAACAAGCCTATATGCATTAGCTCTTTCAATGAGTTTGCAAATATTGGAATTGTGAGGTGAGTTTGCAGTGGTTGCAGGCATTAGAGACCATTCAAAGACTTTTACCAAATCTAGTAAGGCGATCAGATCACTCTTTTTAGCAAGCTGGTTCCAGATGAGTCACTAACCTGTGTATATTTCTGACAACTTGTGGATATCATGTCAAGATTTGCCACTTCTGAGGATCCATCCAGTGCATTATAATCACAAATGGTTTATAGATACTATGACCTTATAGTCCTTTGCTAGAGAAGAGACTAATTTATAAGCTGTGAAATTTGGAATATGGAAATGAAACTTTATGAGATCAGTGCATGTTTTTGTGTGTGTTAACATACAGTCAATCTGAATGGTACTATGCACATGTATTTTTAAAAATGGAGGCGAACTCCATTCCAGGGGCAGAAGTGGATTTTGGGTTGCATTTAAATACGTATGTCTACCTGTTCTATGGAGAACAATGTTACAAATGCAAGGTGTCTACTACCTTCTTCCAAAAGGGCTGACAGCAGGCGAAATGTTCTGAGGAACACCCTTTTTGCTGCCAGATGATGGAGGCGATTGATGGGTCACCTGCTGGGGAGCTCATAGGGTTGCTTTGCAGCCTCCCTGGACCTCTGCAGGTGAGCTATGGCCAGCAACTGACCTGAACAGGCCAGAACCAGTTCTACAGTCTAAGTAAGACCCATTTTCTGATCTTACATCCTGAAAAATGTTGCTGACTTCTCGGTAGGGATAATTTTTTGAGTGGGGATTGGTCTTCTCTGAAAAGAGGTGGACCAAAATGGCAGTCTTTCCTGATGAGATCTGATGGGATTCTGGGGGCTTACCACCTGGACCTTCCTTTTCCATTAAGTGTAATAAGGAAGTTGTGGACGCTAGTCCTTGTCATGGTACTCATGCATCGTTTGGAACCCACTCTGTCTCCTCTCTATTCTGTGAACTCCAATCCTGGAAACCTCTCCTTTCTTATGGGCCAGTATCACGATTGCGTGATCTGTTTTTAAATCTAGTTTTGGAAGGAGGAACCTCTTGCCCCTCCAACTCTAACTTTCTCCCTGATTCTGCCTGAACCTGTTGGACCCTGTTTTTGCTATCTGTACCCTTGCTGGTGCTGTCGTGCGTTTCCCATGCCATCTATGCGTACCTTTTAATTTCTTGCATGGTGAGTGTTTTAGTTCGCCAGTACATGGTGCTGTCATGCTGTCTTATGCTGTCATGAAGATTGTGGAGGAACAGATATTTTTTTTCTTAATCCCCATTCTGGAATTGGAGCTGGGCCGTCTTAACATGGGCATAGGTTTGCATAGGGACCATAGGGACATGTCCCTACCAAAATTTTGAACCCAACTAATTGTCCCTACCAATAATTGGATGTGAGCAACATGTTTATAATTTATTATACAGCTTTGCTGCAGCATTCGCTTCTTTTCCTCTCGCAGCTTCACTGACTGCGTGCTCGGATTGGTGACTGCTCGCTCAAGCTGACGCACAAATAATTCTCCATACAGCTGCAGCTCCGTCTGAGTGCCTACCTGTCTCTACTGTCCGTTTAACGTAGCAGCGCACGTGACTGAGCAGCTACTGGTTGTTCTGCCTTAAGTTCCGCCTTCTCTCTTCCTGATTGGCTGTTTTCCAGTTGGTGTGTGTGTGTGTGTGCTTGGATCACAACATTGAACATTTATTCACGCTAGAATACCGCGGTTACTACAATTAATATTAGGCTACGAAACTAGTCCAAATTAAAAAACTGAAAATCATGTACGCTAAAAAACTAAAAACTTTTTTTTCCTTGTATAAAACTAAGCCAGGAGTTCTGAAGACAGCTGGAAAAATGGACAAGTAAAGGATGTAAGCTATCAACATTTCTGATTCTTAGCCACAGCCGACTAAAAAAGAAAATGTGAGGGTTTCCTTTTTCTGATCTTCTGATATTAAGTTGCTGTTACTGTTTTCATTTTTTGTTTTCATTTTTCTAGAAATAGGATAAAGGCAAGAACAAAGAGAGGGACATTATTAATATTGATTTTAACCCAGACACTCAGAACTCAAAATTAAATACGCCCCCTGGTGGCAACAAACACCAAGGTGTCATGATTTAATTCTAAGGTCTGACCCCAAGATGCAGAAGACCAAACAGAGACCAGGGAAAAGTTTAACAGGTTTATTTGAGAATGGAGATTAAACCAGTGCTGCTCAGAGTAGGAGGGAATGAGTCCAGTGTTACTCTAAATACTGCTCAACAGGGACTTAAAGGTGAGGGGAAGACACTGCGGTTAGTTCAGGCCCAGTGGGAAATTTGAATCTTAGAATTGGAGGAAAAGGTTGCAGACTCACTTCTCCAGGGAAAGTGTCCTTTATGGAATCCAGAGTGAGAGGATTGTACCAGAGAGTGGCTTGCTTGGTGATGGGTGGGCTGGGTTACTAAGACTGTGGTTGTTCCTTGGTGAATGGAGAAGCTTACTGCCTCTCAGATTTCCTGCAGTACTTGAATGGGCTGTAGTGCTGAAGAAACCTTTGCTTGGTGTGAAGCTCAAACAACCACTTGGGGAGAGTTGATCCAAACCTCCTGTTTTGAGTGAACGGACAAGCTGACTGCAACTCTGATTTCCTGTGGTGCTTGAACAGGCTCCGGTGCTGATGAAACCTTTGCTTGGAGTGAAGCTCAAACGACTTCTTGGGGAAAGTGGGTCCAAACGTCCTGTTTAGGACCCCAGCTCAGTTAGAAGATCAGTACCTCTTAGGGAAGGTGGGTCCAAACTTCCTGTTTGGAACCCCAGCTCAGTTGGAAGCTCAGTTGAACCTTTCAGAGAGAGAAGGACTGAACAAATCCAGTTTGCAGCATGACTTCCTGCCGAGAGGCAAAGACAAAAACAAAGTTAAGACTCAGGTTGACAAAAACTCAATTTGACTCAGAAAAAATCAGCTTGACTAGAGAATCCAAAACTGGCAAACAAAAACTCAGGTTAGACTCTGCTAAATTAAGCATGGCTTGAGTACCCTGTATTGACACACTTTGGCCTCGAGGTAGTGGCAGTCAGCAACTTAAGAACACTCCTCAGGTAATGAGGCAATGAGCTGCAGGTGTGCAGGGAGAACCAATGAGAATGGGGCACCACCTGGTGGAGGAGGAAAGGAAATACAAAAACAGACCACACAAACTGGATTCCTGACACAAGAGATAAATGGCTCCTACACACCAACCCCTAATTGCGTGTGGCAATTATTAAATTTAAGTGAAAAAGGAGCCACAAATAAAGACATATCTGGATAAAAAATATACATAAGAGGCAAATCAGGTTTATGCATTCATCATTGTTCTGTCAGTTTTCAGTTTGTAGATTCATATAATAGATAGATTTTTGTTACAGGTCTTTCAATAATGTTTGTTTTCGTTTGAAGATGAACCACTCATACCAGACCCTTTTTATCTGGAAAAGTTTTAATAACTTTCCCTAATATCCATGACCCTTTGTTGGGATCTTGAGATCTGCCACCTTTCTCCAGCAGAGGGCGTCCCGGGTCTCCTGAGCTGAAGCCACCATCACACCTGCGGCTGATCAGCTCATCAAGGAGACCAGCTTATAAGCAGCGGCTGAACTTCTCTTCGGTGCCAGAGTGTTAGAGCAGTTATGGTTAGCAAGCCTGAGCCAACCTGCATGTATGAATATCTGACTGCTCCGAAGAGCAATCAGATTCTCTCTGTTCTCTCTGCTTCCTAGGAAGACCTGACCGAAGCCTGGAGCTCTGGAGGAGCTCATTGTCTGAAACCTGCCTGCCTGCCCTTTGAAGCCAACCCTAAAGATCTACAGTCTGAATCTGCCTGCCTGTTCTCAAGGAGAGAACTCAAGGTCTGAACCTCACTAGTATGAAGCCAAGTGCTGCCGCTGCTAAAGCCCTCAGCTGATCCCTCAGTCTCTGGACCCTTCTGGTTCCCTCCCTCTACCGCTCAGTCTGAACCACATCAGATACCGATCAGTTCCAAGCTAAGTCAAGACTCTCCTGCTTCCTGGCTAACCAAACTGTCCCTCTCTACAGAGAGTCCTGTGATACCGGTCCCAGATCTGTTCCAGCATCAGTCCAGAATAACTTTATTGTGTTTTGCTTCAATAAACAGTTGAAACTTTTACTCAGTCTCCGTGGTGTTCTGCATGTGGGTTAAATCAGTTAGACCCTTCATGACACCCTTGAGGTGTTGTGGAGTCCATAACCACCACCACATCTCCAGAATTGAAACATCTCCTTTTCTTTATCCATTTTTGTCTTTCTTGTAACAACAGCAGATATTCTCAAATCCAACGCTTCCAAAAGAGATCTGAAATATATTGGATTGGTTTCCACCTTCTTTTAGCATAAAGATCATTTTTGTCAAAGAGTCCTGGTGGGAGAGCTGGTTTTCCCTTATTGAATTTTCTTTTCAACCCATGTATGCGCTGCAGGGCAACAGAAATGTTGTTTGGCATAAAGAGTTCTTCCCTTTTCAAAGGCAGTTTTAGTTTGTAATGTCCATTCTCCACTTGTGTAGAGCGATCCATTATATCTAGGAATTTTTGTTCCTCTCTTGACATTTCCTCTTGTTCCGTAAAGGACTTTTCAATAAAGTCATAGTTGTATTGACTGATCAGAAGCTCTTCAATTTTATCAACTGTAGTTCTGTTGACATGAACTGAAGGGTAGCCAATTCAGAATCATTGTAATCTTTTGCTGAAGCATTTACAACTCATCTTGGAGGTTTCTGATTGCATAGGGTCCTTCACCCTGACTATTAACCACCTCCCAAGGTTCAATTAGTTTTGATCCGTTGGTTCCCACTAGTAGGTCCACACCAGCATGTATGCAAGGAAAGTTAATGTCCTTTAAGTACGACCATTTAGACAGTTCCCCCTCACTGATGATGTTGTCGGTGGAGACAGGCATTTCCTTTTGTGTAAACACAATGAGAAGTTGATAGAAATGGTTTCCATTTATTTCTGAAATCTCCAGCCCTTTAATGATAGAGGTTGCCACTGTTTTACTCTGACCCATTGTCCAGAGATGAATCTGAGTTTCTCGACCTTGAATGTTGAGTTCATTAAGAAGTCTTTCAGAGCAAAATGTATCTGTGCTCCCTGGATCCAGAAAAGCGTATGTTTTAAGGATTTTAGTTCCCTTTGAACTTCACTTTCACAGGCAGGATGGAAAGAATCCAATCAATGACCACAAGTAGAGGAGGTTTTACAGCCCTTTGCTGCTTGATCCAACTCCTTCTGATGGATCCTTCTGTCCAATGTGCAAAATAATGGGATGCTTTTGGTTACAGTGTTTGCAAGTGATGCGCTTAACACAGTTCTTGCTTAAATTTCCTGTATTCAAGCAACCAAAACACAAACCTTTGTCTTTTAGAAAGTCTAGTTTTTCCCTGTGTGACCTCTTTCCTAATTGTTGACATTGTACCAATACATGACCATCCTGTGTACAATACAGACAGGATCAATAATTTGATTTGTCAACAACAGCTACTTCATTTTTGAGAGAAGGCATGTTACCGTCATCATTAACAGAAACATGGGTGACAAAGCTTTTTCTTTTAAACTGTGACTTTATTTGAGGTTTACTAGGTCTTATGATCCCCCTGACAGGTTGTAAGTCCTGTATACCTCCAAAAACTGGATCTGAGATTATTCTAATCTGATGTTCAATAAAAGCAACAATATCCCTGAAACATGCTCTTTTACTCGTTCTCTCAAAACTTTAATTTGCTTTTGTTCTCAATTTTTCTCTTAGCTTATAAGGAAACTTTTGGACCAAGAATTTCATGTTAGCTGGCAGGCTTAACTCATCTAAATACTACAGTTCCTCCATTGCATTGCAGCATTCTTCAAAGGAACAGTCCAAATGCCTTTAATGCTTTACCATCTTCACCTTTAATGTCGGGCCAACCGGTGACCTTTTGAATGTAGGCTGTAGTGATATTAAATTCATTGCCAAAATGTTCTTTGAGGAGTTGCTTGGCCACAGCATATCATCTTTCTGCAGTCATGTGAAGGCAGCTGCGTATGAGGTCTCTTGGTTGCCCCCTGGTGTACTGTTCGAGGAAGTACAAACAATCTCCTTTAGAGCTGGTCTTTGCTTCCACACAACATTCAAAGGCTTTCATAAATGAGATGAACTGCAAAAGATTTCCATCATAGATGGGAATTACTCGATGTGGCGGTAACTGGCTTTATTGCATTTTAACCAGAAGATCTGTTATGTCATTCTGCTGTTTCAACACGTTGTAGAGATCTCCAGCAGGTTGATTTTGATTTGATGGAAGCAAACTGTTTTGAGTGGTAACATTGGGGTCTGATAAAATAGAAGCTTTAGAAGTTTGAACAACAGCAGGACCTGTTTGTGACACCAAAGTATTGAAAACTGTGTCATCCACCTGAGGTGGAACATGCTTTTCATAGGTTTTGTTTAGATCTGACTCAACCTCTTTGTCCAACAGCAGTCCAGGATGTTGTTGAAGCTTCTTTTCAGGTTTGGTAACAAACTGTGAAGCTTGTGGAAGGAGTAAATTGGGCCTGATCTTGGGTCTAGCACCTTTACTAACATATGAATTAATTCCATCAGAATGCTTGGATGTAATGCTGCCTTTGGTGCTACCCTCTAGCACTCTAACCTTTCTTTTCTTTAACAGGTATTCCTGTTCCTCCAATGCGTGCTTCTCTTTTAAGCAGCTGCACATGCCAGGAGTGCAGCCCTTTCTGCTTTTATTTGTTCAGAAAACGTTGACGATCTGCTGGTTGTTACAGAAGAACCCCTTTGACTCCCAGTTTTTCTAAAAGACCTTACAGAAACATTTGAAATGCTGTCATGAGGTTCTATCTGCAGCTCCTCCTCCATCATGCCACCACTGACAGTGTTTGGTTCAGCTTCCTTATTTTTACTCTCATTTTCTTTCATATCATCAGGCATCTTGCTCCTCAGTCAACCATTTATGAGTAGCAGCAACAAAATCATGAACATTCAACATTTTAGCTTTAAACCATACATCATGCTTCTGTGCTTCATCCACAGGCAATAAATGTCATGATGGGTTATGGAATCTAGCCCATATGCAGAACAACTCTGAGGCAGGGGAAAAGTTCAGAGGTTTATTTACAAAGATGTATATTAATGAGGACAGGTCCAAGGTTAGGGAGACTGGTCAGGAATTGGTTCACCGCTGATCTGGAGAGGAGCAGAGCTGCAGAGAGGGGGGAACCTTGTGGGTCCAGAGGTAGTTGACAGGCCGAGGGCTGAGGGCTAGCAGAGCTGAGTGCAGGCAGGAGGAGAGCTGAGAGCTGGGCAGAGGCAGTCTGAGTGCAGTGAGGCTGATTCCTGATGAGCCCTCTCTCTCTCTCTAGAGAGCTGGGCTGAGACGGTCAGAGTGCAGGCTTGCAGACACAAAAAACAAAAAACAACCCACCTAAAGTGAGCCAGGGCAAAAAAAGTCTCTGAAGATTTACGAGGAAGAGTCCCTGGAGGCCGGCTGTGGGGCCAGAGGCGAGGGAAAGTCTCTGAAGGCCGGCCGTGGAGCCGGAGGCTAGGCAGAGTCTCAGGTGGCCGGCCGTGGGGCCTGATACGAGGGAAAGTCTCTGAAGGCCGGCCGTGGAGCCGGAGGCTAGGCAGAGTCTCAGGTGGCCGGCCGCAGGGCCGGAGGCGTGGCAGAAGCTCAGGAGGCCAGCCGCGGGGCCGGAGGTGAGGCAGATTCTCAGGAGGCCGGCCGCAGGGCCGGAGACGAGCCAGACCTTCTGGGGGCAGGCCGCGGGGCCGGAGGCGAAGCAGACGTTCAGGAGGCCGGCCGCGGGGCCGGAGGCGAAGCAGACGTTCAGGAGGCCAGCCGTTGGGCCAGACGCGAGGCAGAGTCTCTGGAGGTCGGCCGCGGGGCCGAAAGCATGGCAGAGTCTCTGGCGGCCACCCGTGGGTCAGGCGACGTAGGAGGGTCATTGGAGGATGATATCTCCGTTGCTGCAGGATCCTCGGAGGAGGACGACGTCTCCACCGCTGCAGGAACCTCGGAGGAGGACGACGTCTTCGTTGCTGCAGAATTCTCAGAAGAGGACGACGTCTCCGTTGCTGTAGGAACCTCGGAGGAGGACGACATCTCCGCTGCTGCAGGAACCTCGAAGGAGGACAACGTCTTCGTTTCTGCAGGAACCTCGGGGAAGGACGATGTCTTAGCCACTGCAGGAACCTCGGAGGAGGACGACGCCCCAGTTTCAGCAGGTAGCCCCAAGGGGAACGCCGTCTCCGCTTCAGTGGCTCAGCAATAGTCTCAGAAGGGGCTGCCGACTGCGGCTCAGCAACAGTCTCAGAGGGGGCCGCCGACTGCGACTCTGGAACAGGCTCAGAGGGGGCCGCCGACTGAGGCTCTGGAACAGGTTCAGAGGGGGCCGCCGACTGCGGCTCTGGAACAGGTTCAGAGGGAGCCGCCCACTGTGGTTCAGGAACAGGCTCAGAGGTTACCGCCGACTGCGGTTCAGGAACAGGCTCAGAGGTGACTGCCGACTGCGGTTCAGGAACAGGCTCAGATGGGACGGCCGACTGTGGCCCAGGAACAGGCTCTGAGGGGGCCGCCCACTGCAGCTCAGAAGCAGACTCAGAGGTAACTGCCGACTGTGGTTCAGGAACAGGTTCAGAAGGGACCGCCGCCTGCGGCTCAGGAACAGGAACTGAGGAGGCCGCCAACTGCGGCTCCTGAACAGGAACAGAGGAGACCGCCGACTGCGGCTCCGGATCAGGAACAGAGGTTACCGCCGACTGCGGCTCCGGTTCAGGAACAGAGGAGGCCGCCGACTGCGGCTCCGGATCAGGAACAAAGGAAGCCGCCGACTGCGGCTCCGGAACAGGAACAGAGGAGACCGCCGACTGCGGAGGTAGTTGACAGGCCGGGGGCTGAGGGCTAGCAGAGCTGAGTGCAGGCAGGAGGAGAGCTGAGAGCTGGGCAGAGGCAGTCTGAGTGCAGGGAGGCTGATTACTGATGAGCTCTCTCTCTCTCTCTAGAGAGCGGGGCTGAGACGGTCAGAGTACAGACTGGCAGACTCCAGGTTTTGCTCTCTCTCTCTCTCTCTCCTTAGAGCTGGGTTGAGACGGTCAGAGTGCAGGTCCTTCTGTGTGCTTGCAGGCAGATCAGAGACAGAGTCTCTCTCCTAATTCTCCTCTGGGCAGGCAGATGCTGACAGAGGAAGCCCTCCAGGGTTCAACAGAGAGCAGGCTGACAGATCTCCGGCAGAGAAACTCTCTAGAGTTTCAGGTTAACAGGCAGATTCAACCGTTACTGGCAAACACTCTGGCATTGGAGTGTTAGTCTCCTCCTCCTTAAGTAGGCCCAAGGCTGATGAGGAAATGAAAGACAGGTGTTGCAGGTGAGCACAAGCCCTCAGGAAGGGATCCTTGGCGTCCTCTGGTGGGCAGGCCTCTGGATCCTAACAGACAGCAAGAAGCCCTCAGGAAGGGATCCTCGGCACCATCTGGTGGGCAAACCTCCGGATCCCAACAATAAACCCAACAAAACCTGGTGTACCTTTTGTGTTTCTTCAGACAAACCCAAAAACCTTTTAAATTCTCCCTTAATGTCATTCACACACCCTTTGACATTTTTCAACACCTTTGTGAGCTTATTTAACTTTGTTTTTCTTTCACTTTCTAAGTTACCGATTTTCACCAACAAAGCCTTGGCTGTTAATTTCACCTGTCTTTTTTCAGTCTCCCATTGAGGATTTTCCTCTTGACCCAAAATGTTATTTTGACCCTCCTGATCCAGGTCAATGTTTTCCTATTCTGCCATAATGGCCGGCAGTTTATAAGTTTATTTATTTACTCGAAAATTGTAGATTGTTTATTTATAGAGAGCTCTCTTTGTTTTAAGCAGTCTTCAGTCTGCTACCAATGCATTGGATTAAAATTTGTACCTTTGTGTGCACACACATAATAATAATAGCCATTCATAGATATCAGCGCTGACTCACATACCCCAATGCCGGTTGGCAGATATTGATGATCTGTGTTCCGATGTCCGCTGCTATGAATCTCAGTAGCTCCAATAGCTCGATCCATGCAGCTCTGTTGCCAAGCGTGCGGTGTTGATCGCTCCTGTGCAGCTCTGGTTCTAGTCCCGACGTCAAGTGTCCCGATCGCTCCTCTGCGGTCCTGGTTACAACTGCCACTGTCCGATGGCTCCAATAGCCTGGTTTTGTGCGCCGTAACTTTGTCTGCCACGTAGAATCCCAACATTGAAGGATCGGTGGATCTTCCGAACGAGGCAGTTTTCTACCTAAATGTAGCGGCTAAAATCCTATATTTTAGGCTACTGGTGGTTGTTGTTGAAAGGCATTGGTTTTACGTGCGGTCAATTAAGATTAGGAATGCTGATCTTCCGTTTGACATAAAATAAAGTAATTTATTTTCAGTACAATGTCCATTGTCTTACTGTTCCTCTTAAGATCCACATAAATTCGATGTACATCCAAACCAAGCACAGTAGTAATATAGAATTCCAGTTCTCCTGCAAGCCCCCCTATTTATATTGTCCATTCACCAACAGACTCATTTATATTGTTGCAAAGCTCACTATGTGAAAGAAAGAACAACTTAGAGAATAATTGTATTTTGTCTTGTCTTGCCTTTTCATGTCATTCAACATTTCAGCTTAGAGAATGACGAACAATATGATTTCAGTATTGGAGTAACATTTATTTCACCAAGGAAAAGCACAACATATGAAGCTACAATTGTCCCATTTAGCAGTTTTCACAAACCCAAGGTGAATCCTTCCTGCATTTGTGACAGGTATACTTTGTGCCGTGCACACAACGCTCAGTGCTGTGGTTCCTGTTGCAGAGATTGCACACCTGGCCTGCTTATAATAACAATAAAAAAATCTAAAAAATTGAGTTTAGCACATTTTCCCAAAGTAAGAGTTGTAGTATGAACTAGATGACTTTATCTATGTGTGCTACAAGTTTTGTGCCACTACAGTGCTCTATTGTGTAATTATTGGCTATTATATGCTTATAATAACAATGAATAAATCTCCAAAAATTAAGTTTGGCCTATCTTCCCAAACTAAAAGTTGTAGTATGATCCAGATGAGGTTATCTGTGTATCGTACAAGTTTGGAGGCAGTAACGTGATCTATAATGTAGTCATTGTTCATTTTATTCTTATTCTAATAATAAAATAGGTGCCATTTGTCATTTAGGCTTTTGGAAATTCATCAAAAAAGTATTATTTTCAAATCCAATACAATGATAATAATCCACCTCTCCTTTTGACGCTTTTGAATATTCCTCTCTGACTATTTTGCAACTTGCAGAGCTCGCTCCTCCTGCACATTTTTGGAGCAGTGAGCTCCCCATAGGGTCCAATGTAATTCTCGCAGAGCGATAGGAGACTCCTTTTTAGGAAACTATGGTTGTAGCTCACTGTCTGCCTTGCTGTGGTTGCAGAGAGTTGTCTGTTTTGTAGAATAAATAATCCGCAGACTAGTTATTAATCCGGAAAAGCTGAATATGCTCATATATTGCCAACTTTACTGCAGTTTGCACGGCTGCAGCGGAGGAGAGAGAGGAGATATATCGCTTGAGTTATATTTCCCCCCAAATAAATAATAATCATTATTGTATAAATATTGTTGCTTTCAGGGTCTCAGGTGGCCGGCCGAGGGGCCGGGGGCACGGCAGACATTCAGGAGGCCGGCCGTGGGTCAGGCGACGTAGGAGGGTTATAGGAGGACGACGTCTCCGCTGCTGCAGGAGTTTTGGAGGAGGACGACGCCCAATTTCAGCAGGTAGCCCCAAGGGGAACACCGTCCCCTCTTCAGCGGCTCAACAACAGTCTCAGAGGGGCCGCGGACTGCGGCTCTGGAACAGGGTCCGAGGATGCCGCCGACTGCAGCTCAGGAACAGGCCCAGAGGTGACCGCCAACTGCGGTTCAGGAACAGGCTCAGAGGTGACTGCCGACTGCGGTTCAGGAGCAGACCCAGAGGTAACCACCGACCGCGGCTCCGGATCAGGAACAGAGGAGCCCGCCGATTGCTGCTCCGGATCAGGAACAGAGGAGCCCGCCGATTGCGGCTCCGGATCAGGAACAGAGGAGCCCGCCGATTGCGGCTCCAGATCAGGAACAGAGGAGCCCGCCGATTGCAGCTCCGGATCAGGAACAGAGGAGCCCGCCAATTGCGGCTCCGGATCAGGAACAGAGGAGCCCACCGATTGCGGCTCTGGATCAGGAACAGAGGAGCCCGCTCCGGATCAGGAACAGAGGAGCCCGCCGATTGAGGCTCCGGTCCCAGCGTGGAGGAAACCGTCCATGGCGGCACAGGTTCAGCCCTTGAGGTGGTTTGAAGCGCCTGTGCTCTTGGCGATTTGGGGCGCCCGCTGAGGGGCTCTTAGAAGCGTATTTCCAAGTTCTGTAACCTCTTTAAATATATGCTCACGGGTCTCTGGACGGCATAGAGCAGGCTCAGGGGTCTCTGGACGGCACAAAGCAGGCTCAGGGGTCTCTGGACGGCTCAGAACTGGCCCCCGGGTCTCTAGACGGCTCAGAGCTGGTTCAGGGGTGTCTAGACGGCTCAGAGCGGGCTCACGGCGATGCTGTCACTTACGCCCGGGGGTCTGGGGAGCTGGGCTAACAGGTTCACTGACTGATTCTGGCAAAAAGCTATCTGGTGTGCTAGTGAGTTCAGAGGCTAGAAAATCTGGCATGGGGTCAGGTTTAAGACTAACTGGGTTATTTTCTGGTTCTGGAGCTGGATCTGGCTGGCGGGGAGCTGAATGTGGTGGTTTGAAGGAGAAGATATCCTCTCTATCCCCATAGAAAAACCTCCAGAGATCTGACTCATGGATATGGGGAGCTCTTACTGTTTGGGGTGAAAATACTGGACCTATTTTAAGTTTCTTGGTGGTTGGTGCTAAATGAAGATCATGTAAGTGGTGGCAGAGACTGACCTAGCACGGATGGGAAATGGAGTACAGAACCGGAAGCTTAATGGCTTTTCCCTTAACTGGGCTGAACTGGACTGAACTGGACTGAACTGGACAGAACTGGGCTGAACTGGACTGGACTGAACTGGGCTGAACTGGACTGAACTGGGCTGAACTGGGCTGAACTGGGCTGAACTAGGCACCTAGATCTGGACCTGACTCTGGTTCGTTGTTTGTAATCCAGGTGGAATGCGAAACAAATGAGCTCTTCCAAGGTTGCAGGTTCATCGATCTTTGCCAGCTCGTGCTTAATCTCTTAATTTAAGGCGTGGAAGAAAATGTTTCTGAGCATAGAATCAGTCCAACCGGAAGTAGCGGCTCTGACCCGGAAGTCAAGAGAAAAATCGTCTACGGATCTATTCCCTTGTTTAAAGTTCGACAGACCCCGAGATTTAGTAGATTCAGAGAAAGCTAGAGAGAATTCTTTTAAAAAATGTTCAAATGTAAAAGAAACACTGGATTCAGAAGAAAAACTGGTCTTTGCCCATTTGCGGGCTTTTCCGGATAATCGTGAGAGAATAAAGGCTATTTTTCTCTCGTCATTTGGAAAACTGGACGGAGAAAATTCAAAAAACAATTTGCATTGAAGCAAAAATCCGTTACATCGACTAGGTGTGCCAGAAAACCTTTCAGGAAGTGAGGGACGGAATTCAGGAAGTGACGGACTGGGTTCTGACCTGAGTGGGGGATCTGCCTCTTGAACCCGAAGTGGTGCTGGTTCCGCTCTAGAAGTAGCTTCTTGTTGCTTTAAAATCCTCCGGAGTGTGCCTGCTGGGTTAGACTGTTGGACAGAGTTCAAAGGTTTATTGATACACACAGGTTTGCACACAGAACTGATTCTGGGGAAAATCTGGTCCAGGACTGGTCTCGACTGATTTTCACTGCAGAGGGGGACAGAATGGTTAGCTGAAGTCCAGGTAATCTTGCTGGTTGAGTGAGCGCAGGTGTGTACCTGTTCAGAGGTTTGAGCAGTGCGGCAGAGGGGGGAAACCTGGAGGGTCCAGAGGCTGACGGCAGGCTGAGGGCTGGCAGGTTTGATTCTCCAGGGTTCTTCCGTGATCAGACAGACTGGTTTCAGACAGAGAAACTCTTCCTGAGTTTCAGATTTCTGACAGGTTCTTCCATAACTGGCAAAACACTCTGGCACTGGAGTGTTGTCCACAGCCCACTTAAGTACTGGTCTCCTGATGAGCAGATGAGAAGCAGCTGGTGAAGTCAGCTCCAACTTCAGGAGATCCAGTACGCCCTCTGGTGGAGGAAGGTAGACAGCACCCCAGATCCCAACAGAAGTACAAACCATCAGGAAGGGATCCTCGGCGCCCTCTGGTGGGCAAGCCTCTGGATCCCAACACTCCTTGGACTAACACTAACATACTTAAGCTCTCTTTTGCACAGATCTAGTGGTTCACATTTTTTACGCTCAAATGTCTTTATTCTTCTAGATGTTCCTCGTGTTCGAACTGATAAAGGAAAGCAAGCATTCAGTGTGTTGGCTCCTACAGCGTGGAATCAGCTCCAGTCTAAGCTCAAGATGTCAGACACTATTTCATAGGACTTATTTCGAGCAGTTCTTAAAGATAGACAACAAGCTTCTATGAAACAGTGTCACTGCTTTTAAATTGTTTTTATTGTTTTATATTTGTGCATATGTATTAATTTATTTTTTTGTAACCAGGTTCCAGTGTATTGCTCTCTGCCCTCTGCCCTGGTCCCCCTTGAAAATGAGATCCAGATCTCAATGGGGTTTAAAAAAAGGATATGAAAGAAAATTGTTTCTGGAGCCCCTTTGCATAGCCTGCACCTGGAGCCTTTCCTGGTATCCTAGCTCTCCCATCTTTTGTTCTGGTGCTTAAGGCCTGCTAGTGTGCTAGCATGACTAGTACTTCTATGCTGTCCTTCATCCCTTTGTGGCCAGTGGTAGGACTTGATCATATCAGCCACTTCAGCTGTCTGTCAGTGGTTCATCCAATGCAGCAGTTTTTCTCCCATGATATTACCTCTAGTTCCTTAATTTTCAGCTTCCATCCAATGAAAGACAAGCTGCCTAAGACATTTACTTAGGACTTCATGCCTTGGTGCCATCTTCCTGATGTGTTCTTGGGGCGTTGATGTTTCGTCTTCATAGGACACTCTGAGCTCACAAGGACTCTCCCTCCTTAGTGTACAATCTGTGGATACCTGGCTTGGGATGAGGGCCGCTATGCATGGTGAGTAGCTTTTTTGTTTTAACATCAATGGCCTGGATTTCAATCAATCAGCAATCTATCAAAAACTTCTTTATTGTCAACTACAATTTACACTGCAATCTAAATTTCAGTTTCACTACAACCGTTCATCACAATACGTCACATACATTCAGGTGGGGGGGGCTGAGATGAGGGAACATATTAACTGATGCCATGCGTGCCACAGAAAACTGCCATTCCGCAGAACAGTGCATTCTTATGGCTTGCCAGGTTCCCACTGGTTACCTATAGTGCTGCCTTTATCTCTGAAAGATAGGAGCCACATTGGGGAAGAGAGGGGAAAAAACATATTTCACACTTTATCCTTGACAGGATATATTTTGAGATATAAACACACCTCTGCACATGAAAAATGCTCATACAGACATTTCAGCCCAGGGTCTCATCGGAGGCGGAGTCACATGAAGTCAATCTGACATATTGAGACATTTACCCTGACTATTTTAAATAGAATTAATGAAATCAGCAAGAGATCTTGAGATATCCTGTTTTGAGACCAAAATAGAAGTGAGGTTGAAATGATATGATCCTTCCTGTCTACATCTTAGCAACTTCAGCAATTTGTTGAAAAAACAGAAAACAATCAGTTATAGTGACATTTATATTCGCTTTAGATCAATAAAGCAGTTTTGAATAGAACTCACATTTGCCCTAGGGGATGTAGAAGCCAGCAACTTATATATTACATATGAAATAACACCAATATGGCTGTTACCAACCACACTGGCAAAGTCTCTTTATGAACAGCTTCAATACAATATGGCAATGTTCATGAATAGAAACATTTATTCAAAATGATTGGACAGAAAGCTGCAAGGTAGTGCTGTTCGTAGCATTGTTGCAATGATGGATTTACCCCTGCCTTGGGAAATTTCTATGTTGGTTTTACATGATCCACGTAAAAATTCCACAATTTTCTCCCCCACATTCAAGTAATATAACAGGTTGATTGCTGTGTCTAATTTGACCTTTAGTTTGAATGTGCGAATGGCCGTTTATCTTGTGTGTCTCTGTGTCGCCCTGTGATAAGTTAGTCACCTGTTCAGTTTATGCTCTGCCTTTTCCCAAAAGACTGCTTGAAATATGTTAACGCCATAACAACAATGGCTCTGATGGACAAGAAGATGGATTAAAGGATAGATGGGTCAGAAAGCCATAACCTCGAACTTCAAAATCCCAACTACCCTCAGACACTGGATTAACCAAGAAGCCAGCCTGATTTATGTAGGAGTGATCTGGGAAAATATATTTTTTTGCAATTTGAGGACTATATGGTTTTCAGAACAAATGAGTTTTAAAATGTCTTAACTTTTTGTTTTTAGTTTCCTTCTAATAGACTACTCAAGGTTTTTTTTTAATGAATTTATGAAACTAGATTTGTGTTTTTTGTTGTTTTTGTTTGTATTAATAAGAGAAAGGTTAAGGGCACAAGTGAATATTGACCAAAACAGTAATTAATAAACAGCCCAACTGTAAAACAAGTAAATGTCAATTACATTTAATTTTAATGATTATTTCTTCATCTATAGAGATGCAGATATCCATTGACAGGCTGACTGAAAGCTTTTGAGCCATCCTTTCAATGCTGTATTAAACATTTTGAAAAGTGAATAAAGGGGACAGTAGAAGACAGCTGCAGGATTTGTCAAAGTCTCATCAGGGAACATTCTGACAGACATGACAAGGAGAGCTCTTCAGTTCTTTTAACACTCAGCTTCCATCTGTATATCTTCTGTGAGAATTGCTGCATTAGTCATTCTTGGTGGATTTTTTTTCCTCACTTTATTAAACCCCTATTGGTAGAAAGTAACAGGATGCCTTCCTCATAAACAGCACTTTCAGCAGTTACCCCTGTATGGTAAAGAGCTCCCCCCTCTGGCAGAAGCTGTCTAGTTAACTCACCTCTATTTCATATATTTTCAGTTCATTGATGTTCTTCCCATGCTTTTCCTACAGTCTAAATCAAAGTGAATGATTTTTATTGGATTATGGTATTGTGGTTATTAAATTACAGTGCTGGTTTTAATGGAAGCTAGTTTTGTGGGGTAAAGCAGAGCTTGAAAATGTTCACACTGGGGGAACCAAGGCTGGGGGGAACCACCTAAACAGATCTAAATGTATTTATTGGAAATGTATAAAAAAAAAAAAAAAAAAAAAAAAA
>NW_015151525.1:236072-237299 GCF_000732505.1 Cyprinodon variegatus
ATATATATATATATATATATATATATATATTTTACATCACAACTATGGTAAATTCATAGTTGTTGTTTTTTTGCTCATATGACTTCTTTGATCAAAAAGGGTCTGACAGAGGAATCAGAGCCCTACTCCTTATCGTCCACACCTCCTCTCTCATTGCACAGAGTGAAAGTGTGACATGTAGCGTTTGGATGCTAATGAGATGTAAAGGCTCTATCACAGGGACAAAGAGCCATGGGAGGGAGGTGAAAGGCGTCGTGAAAAAAAGGAGGAATAATGTGAGAGAGCCAGTGAAAGAATCAAGAAAATGTTGCTGAAAACAGCAAATAAAAGAAAAAAAGGCACACTAATTCATTAATTGTTCTCTTTTCCCTTATTTTAGGTGTCAAATAAGTTGACATTCAATCATCCTTTGAATAAATGTGTCATATTATTTAAAAAGTTTAAAACTGATTGACTGAGTATTGATTTTGTACATGTCAAGTAGAACATACAGCAACACTTTAGGGGGTTGGTAGTTTTTATCCAAGAGGTAACTAAAAAAACTATGCAGTTGTTAAAATGAAGCTCTAGCGGAAGTTCAATTGAAGAAACTTTGACTTACCTCCATCCAATCAGAAGCTGATCCGTCTCCGAAGCGAGCCATTCAGCTTCGAACTACTCCACCACGAAACCCAATCAGCGTCATGCTCTCACTTTATAAACTGCTTCAAATCTCATCCCAGCCGCTATCCTGCAATCGCAATGTCGGATTTCGATTCAGATGACAATCCAATTTTCCCTGCTCGGAGAAGCTCCCATCTAGCCGCTCTCATCTCCTTCTTCCGCGTTCACTCAAGGGTATATTGCCAGGCTCCGACCTAGACTCTGCTCAGATGTCTCAACTAGCCTCCCTCTTACCTCCTCGTGATTCATCTCCCTCGCCTTCCGCTCTTCAATCTGTTCCAAACCCTGGCCGCAAAAGACATGCAAGTCCTCCGCTCCCCTCGCCAGGCGCAGGGGGCCTCCCTGTTCTGTCCCAGCAGCAGTCACCGCTACGCCCGCTCCTTCTCATCGTTTCGATGCAGCCTTGGACTTTCTCCAGCTTCCTGATTCATAGCAGCTCCCCCGTCTAGTCCTTCTGGCGTTTAACAGCTCTCAGCCTACCTCCGCTCTACCGGACTCTCTTACTTAATCCGTTTGACGCTGTCCGCACGCTCCAAACAACCCAGTCTCATGGGAAAATGTACC
>NW_015151525.1:238486-240002 GCF_000732505.1 Cyprinodon variegatus
ATTTTCTATCTATTTGAGTTCGCTCTTTATGCTTTGTCTGCCTCTTCTTCAGGCATACCTTTTATTAACATGCATGCTGATATTTCCACTAGCCTCGTTCTAAATTGTTCAGGGGAATTATGTTAATTTAGTCTTTCTTATTCTTCCCTCCCCTGAAGTCAATCAGCATGTCGCATCAGCAGGTGATGTCTCAGTTTTCCTTAAATCATCCGATCTCCATCTACCAGAGATCTTTCTATTGGCCATTTTTTGGCCGCATTCAGCATCTATCGCAATTACTCAGAGCTTCTGCGGAGGCCCATCCGAAATCAGTCTGTCCCCGCCGTGCACGCTTCATATATATCGTACCTCAGTCTTAGCAGCCCGTCATCTTACCACCCCTTAGTATTACTTCTTATTATCGTTCCGTCTTCTTCATCATCTAACAATAAAAAAAAAAAAAAAAAAAAGATGTTTTCCATCAGTCATTTATAAACGCCAATTGTGCTCCTTGCTAGGTCAGCTATTTGCTATGCGCTTATTTCTCAAGGCCGCTCTTTCATTTCCCGGTTGCTTGATTCAGCAATTTCCGTCCCTCTCCTTGGTCAGATTACTGAACGTAGGCTGCCGTTCGGATCTCTGGTCAGACTGCTTCTAAATTGGAACGGTAATCTTTTCTTTTCTACATCGAAAATATCTATCTCCTGACATGCTCCAGAATTTTAAGGATACTGCATCCGTAGGTTTTGGGGGGTCTTCAGGACAGACGGTTCGCGGGTCCATGGCCTCTTTTATTCACACCTAATTATCTGCTTGTGTGAGGTCCACCCTTAGCTAGCTTGCCATCGTGGGGCTTTTGGGAAGAAATTGCGTCTGCCCACTGCGATAACATCATAGTAGTTGAAGCCACTATAGGTCACTCCTCCCAGTCTCTCATGCCCTTCATCAGAAGCATCACCTGGCAGCAGTCATTAACGTTTCATCATCTCGGCACGTCATGTTTCAGGCATTCTAAGCACTTTCATTTCGCCCCAAGGATTACCCTACGTCCACTCATGGTTCTTCACCACCTCAGGATACTCTTAGAATCATGTGGCCTTCCTCTAGTAGGTAATCTGGGCATTCGTTCAGAACCCTGCATCGCAGCTACTCGCAGGGTTCTGAGGCTTCCCTCAGCTCTGGGCCGATGGTTCATCAGCCTATACCTCATTCATCCGCCCAGAACTCTCACCAATTCTCGCAGCTCAGCGCTCTCTCTGCCTCTAGGTAACTCTATTACAAATACTGGTGGTGGTTCAACTCATTCTCATAATTCTCTGACGTAATCACGACCATCCTCTAACTCTTTTTTCTACTCCCACTCCTTATCAGTTTTCTTCATTATTCCCTGCTTCATGCAGTCTTCCATGCTGTCTCCTTGCTATATTCATGCTGTCTTCATTCTGGCTCGCATTCATGCAATCTCCCCTTTATGTCAGGAGTTTACATGCATTCTCCTGTGTGTCACGTCACGTCTGGTCTGTGTCTCGTCATGCAT
>NW_015151525.1:241747-243130 GCF_000732505.1 Cyprinodon variegatus
CGCCTGGAAAACTGGGTCGGCCTCTCTGGTACAGCTCTCAACTGGTTTAAATTCTACTTAAAGGACAGGGATTTTTTGTGTCAGTAGTAACTTTATATCAGAGATGACAAAAATCACATGTGGGGTTCCCCAAGGGTCCATTTTGGGTCCCCTCCTATTCAATATCTACATGCTCCCTCTTACGCAGTTAACACTAGAGGTCTTGGAGAAATCCAGTTTTCCTGCAAGCCCCCCTCCCCTCTTCAAGTTTGTGTATTCACTCTACCTTGCTAAGTGTCCTTGTTGTAATGCAAATAACCTGTGATGTGACCAGCCCTTCTACATGAGGCTGGATAAAGGCTGAAACAAACTGGCATCAGAACCAGAGCATGCTCCAAACACTTTCCATTACCTTCCCCTGCAACATCAGACCTTTTTGCAGGAATGGCTTGATAAGTCATATCTAAATCTTTAAATTAGGCAGACCTATTGAACTACCAGATATCATACGGGTCCTAGTTCCTGAGCAGAGAACAGGTCATAACCATGCTTTTAAAACAAGGCAAGGCAGAGCCTATTTATATCATCCATTCACCAACAGACTCATTTATATTGCAAAGCTCACTATTTGAAAGAAAGAACAACTTAGAGAATAATTGTATTTTGTCTGTTCTCACCTTTTCATGTCATTCAACATTTCAGCTTAGAGAATGACAAACAGTATGATTTCAGTATAACAATAACATTAATTTCATCCAAGGAAAAGCACTACATATGAAGCTAAAATTGTCCCATTTAGCAGTTTATACAAACCCAAGGTGAGTCCTTCCTGTATTTGTGACAGGTATACTTTGTGCAGTGCACACAACACTCAGTGCTGTGGTTCCTGTTGCAGAGATTCCCCACCTGGCTGATTATAATAACAATAAAAAAAAAATCACAAAAAATAGAGTTTAGCACATTTTCCCAAAGTAGAAGAGGGGATGGGGGCTTGAAGGAAAACTGGAGTTATCCGGGACATCTAGTGTTAAGCCCACCTTTAAGGTGACACCATTTCTTACCAACAAACATACCTAAAGAAATGGGTTGTATGAACATTTTATGTATGATGCAAAGTAACCTGAAATTCTTGCTTTCCACTATAAGGCCCCGTTGTGAGCTCACAAGGCGGCCTTAGAGCAGTGTTTTTCAACCCTGGTCCTCAAGGCACACTGCTCTGCATGTTTTGGATGTTTCTGAGCTTCAGCACATCTGATTCAGATGATTGCAGTTCAGCAAAGCCTGATAATGTGCTATAAATTGATCGCACGTGTGTGAAAGCTGGGAAACATCTAAAACACGCAGGGCAGTGTGCCTTAAAGACCAGGGTTGAAAAACACTGCCTTAGAGTGAACTCAAGGATTG
>NW_015151525.1:245934-247472 GCF_000732505.1 Cyprinodon variegatus
ATTCAAATAAATGTAAATATGTAATTGTAAATATATATTTGAAAGGTATCTTAAAGTTAAAGAAGTTAAGTTTAGTTACATGTTCATTTGACTTTACTTCAGAATCAGAATCGGGTTTATTGCCATTGTTAGTGAAGGAGTTCACAAACTAGGAATTTTTTATGGTACAATCATGCAACATGAAACATATAATATGAAACAGGTAAATAAAATTATAAAAATCTCTAAAAACACTGGGGTATAAGGCATGCAAATAATAGACTAATATATACACTTAGGATAAAAAAAATGGATAAAAAAAATATATATATAAAAAGTGGGTTTGATTCACAGTGGGTTGCTTAGTATTGTTGATATAGTTGATCATTTCCTTTGTAGATTCGAGTGGAATTGAATTTATGTACACTAAAAATACAAATTAGTGATTTGTTTTCTTTTGGGTTTGTTTAAAGGTTTTTAGCTGCTTCTGGACTAATTGTGAATATTTCCTGACACTCACTAAATAAATGGAGGATAAAGGAAGGAAAACTGCCTGGTCCTTTGAGTGAAAACTCTGTTGATGAAAGTCTGCATCAATTTATCCATCCATTCTCTGGTGGGGAAGCTGTTTAAGATAGAAAATAACTTGACAGTATTTATTAATTTCCTTTTAAAAGCATTTTTAAAACTTGTGTTGAACAGACTGAATAAATTTACATCATACAGATGCATGTGGATTTGGTTCAGTTAGCAAAAATGTATTGGATGAAAAACTGTCATCAAATAAATTGAGTTAATCCAATGAGTAATGTTTAGGAGTGTACCAACTACTAGTACTACAAAGCCCAGAAAGTTCTGGACATCGACCCATTGATCACATCTAGTCTGAGAAGGTGGAGAGCAGAGGTTCTGCTCCCTGATATCAGAACCAAAGCTGTTCATCTTGTCTGAGGAGCTGATGTGGCCGTCATTAAAGAACAGAACACAGGACCGGACTCTGAACCAGAACCTTAGAACTAGAGGGACGACCCAAGTCCTGTTGTTCTGCTTTTCCCTTTTAACTGAACACAGTATATATATGCTGGGTCCAGTGTTCCCAGTCCAGAAGCTTTAGAGAGCATCTCTGAACCTGGTTGCTCCTCAGATTCTTGGTTCTGTTTTCCTCCATCATTGAATTTCAGGCCTTCATTCAAACTCTACTGATTTACTGACTGACATCCTTCATGTTTATTTAGCTTAAAGCTGAAAGAAAAACTAAAGAACTTTGGATTTAGATGCTGAAGATCAACCAGTTCAGAATCTAGAGGTTCTATCTCTGTGGAGTCACATGGATCAGTTAGAATCTGGTTCCTTACCTTATGTCTGAAGGTCCAGGTTCTGCCCGGAAGTTTGGGTGTCTTTCTTTGGACCAGTCACTCCTCATAGACAGACTGCTGGATCCTGGAGGTTCTGCTCTCTGTCTGAGGTTCTGACCTCTGAAACACAAACATGTTGTTATTCAGATCACATCAATCAGTGAGAAACTCAGATAAAAACCAGAGAAGAAGAAACTCTGAACA
>NW_015151525.1:250734-256343 GCF_000732505.1 Cyprinodon variegatus
GGTCAAAGCAACACCTGCAGGACAACAGGCTCATGTCACAGTTTAATGGAGCTGATGAGATCAGATTTCTAGGAATGGTTCTATAAACTACTACTATACTATACTCATGATGACACATGATTTAAGCCCCCCTTTAAGGTGACACCATTTCTTACCATTAAACATAACTAAAGAAATTGGTTCCAGAATAATTTAATAATATTTAACTGATGTAACAAAATATGTATGAACATTTTATGTATGATGCAAAGTAACCTAAAATTCTTGATGTCCACTATCAGGCCCCCTTTGAGCTTACAAGGCGGCCTTATAGTGAACTCAAGGATTGTAGGTTACTTTGCAGAGCTCATTAAAATGATTTCTTGCTAAAATTACTTCCTTAAATAGTTGGATCACTTTTGCCAGAGAAGGAGCCACATGGCAGCTCATTGTAAATCTAAAAGACAGAGTGGAGTTAGTTCCACACAGATGAAACCATCAGTTATCTTGAGGCCAAGATCCATGATCACAGGCAGCTCTATCTTTGTTAGTTATTTGAACATTACTCAATTCAATGCAGGGAAAAATATAGGTCAACACAATTACATTTTATTAAGTTGAACCAACCAAACGTATTCAAAGTTGGTTTATGTATGAAGTCAAGTGTAAAAGAAGACATGCCCACTGTGTTTCACACGGACCTAAAAGAGGGACGGACAATGAAAATAAAGGTGCAGCAGAGAAAGCCAGACAAAGAAGGCTTAAAGGAAGGAAAACTGCCTGGTCCTTTGAGGAAAAACTCTGTTGATGAAAGTCTGCATCAATTTATCCATCCATTCTCAAGTGGGGAAGCTGTTTAAGATAGAAAAAACCTTGACAGTATGTATTAATTTCCTTTTTAAAGTATTTTTAAAAATTGTGTTGAACAGACTGAATAAATTTACATCATACAGATGCATGTGGATTTGGTTCAGTTAGCAAAAATGTATTGGATGAAAAACAGTCATCAAATAAATTGAGTTAATCCAATGAGTAATGTTTAGGGGTGTAGCAACTACTACCGTATTTTCACGTCTATAAGGCACATATAAACGTCTTTTTTTCCCCTCAAAATGTGCGGTGCGCCCTATGTGTGTTGTTACTGCGGACGTTGTTGAGACCACCATGAGAACGTTAAAGGGGGAAGTGTGGGCGTGGATTGTGTATAAAAGAACAGGCATGTGCTTTATGCAGAACTCCTCATCTCCTCAATGAGGCCAGGTGGTTTTTTCGACGCATCACCATCGCTGTTAATCTGTGACTCCATGCGTGCCCATCTCACAGCCGATGTGAAAAAGATGGTAAAACAAATGAATGCTGTGGTTGCTGTTATTCCGGAAGGTCTGACAAAGGAACTTCAACTGCTCGACATCGGTGTGAACCGGCCGTTCAAAGTAATGCTACGTTCATGCGTGTGCTGCTTCATTTTTGCTGCTTGTACCAGTTAGTTCTGACACGCGGCTGAAGCAGCTCTGCTCCTCTGGCTGGGCGATGCAAAAGTGTGTCTGACGCGCGTTGGGCGGAGCTACTCCATCCTTTCTCTGCCTTGCAGCTATATTCGCTGTGATCAGTGGGAATAAAGTAGTTTTAATATGTTTTCAAGTGGGAAAATCCACCTGAAAACTTAATCATTGCAGTCAGTTCATCCAGATTACCATCCTGCCTTCCAATATTATTTCTGTCTGAGCCGCTCAGACCCCCACATATGGGCGGTGCGCTGTCAGTGGGAATCCCATTCAACAGCAGCCTCTGGCCGGATCGCCTACTCACCGCGGCGGCTGGAAGGTCGTTTTCATCTAAATAATCTAAACTGCAGGCACCAGGATAATAAAAGCGAATATATTCTGCGGGCAGATTTCTGCATTTTAAGTTAATTTATGCCTCAATAAACTGTTTCAGAGGAGTGATCACAGCGCTCAGTGTCATCAGCGATGTGTCTCACGGCCACCTCCCAGGTTTGATTAATACTTTGTAATAAATACATGAATAAAGCACAAACATGCTCAGTTTTGCTCCCGTTCTATTTTTAAATACGCAGTAGAGGTATTTAAACATAGTAGAGGACATGAACCGGTATATAAAACCCGCTCCCTTTAATCCGGTGCGCCTTACGTGTGTGTTAAATACAGTAATGGCACACATAACTAAGACTGCGCCTTTTAGTACGGTGCACCTTATGGTTGTGAAAATTCGGAAGTACTACAAAGCCCAGAAAGTTCTGGACACTGACCCATTGATCACATCTAGTGTGAGAAGGTGGAGGGCAGAGGTTCTGCTCCCTGATATCAGAACCAAAGCTGGATCATCAGCCTATTGGATCAACTAGTATGTATACATACTGGACCCAGTATATATGCTGGGTCCAGTGTTTCCAGTCCAGAAGCTTTAGAGAGCGTCTCTGAACCTGGTTGCTTCTCAGATTGTTGGTTGGTTCTGTTTTCCTCCATCTTTGATTCTCAGGCCTTCATTTAAACTTTACTGATTTACTGACTGACATCCTTCATGTTTATTTAGCTTAAAGCTGAAAGGAAAACTAAATAATTTTTGATTTAGATGCTGAAGATCAACCTGTTCAGAATCTAAAGGTTCTATCTCTGTGGAGTCACATGGAGTGAAACTGGTTTCTTACCTTATGTCTGAGGGTCCAGGTTCTGACTGGAAGTATTGAGTTCCTGCTTTGTGCTTCTTTTGATCCAGATCTTCCATTTTCTGGACTCAATCTGAGAGAGAAACCAGAACCAGTCAGTTCCCAGTGGTTCAGGTCCAGCTAGCGTCCTGTAAAGCAGAAAGCTGATTCCCATCATGTGTGTAGAGGACCAGAGGAACACGATTCCAGCAGGAACCATCTGGGTCTGAACATATTTTTAATGCAGCCCTATCATATGGCCTAGTAATGTGACTTTAGAATGAGTCTGTGTTATCATGACCCTCTCTAATGAAATACCATTAACTCGAATTAGTCTGTATCATAAACCTTCATCTAAAAACAAGTTTATGTCCTGATAAAAGAAATCCTGAAAAAGTACAATCAGAAAAATAAACTTATATTTGGAAATTTTAACTGATTTAACAATCATTCAGCACCACAAGTTGATTTACATTTCCCTAATAAACCTTTGGGAATAATAAAAAAAGAATATTTACTCACTGGTCTTACTGATCACAGTGTAGGTTTTTGTGCAAGAAAAAGAACAAAGCAAAGATTAGAAAATTTTTCTCCCAATCAAAAAGGAAAATACCAGCTAACAAATAAATCACAAAACATAACTTAAAGGATCTGAATCGGGGAACCTTATTGTCATTTGATGATTTAGAAAAATGTTCTGAGCTTTTCAATGTTGCAATTCAAAAAGAATTTGAGAAATCAGTTCCTGAAAAAGTTTAATAAATGAAAACTTTCCAGACTGATTACATTTCACTTCAATGGGGAACAGAGTTACACTAGAAATGCAAAGAGCTAAATTATTTTTGATTTCAGTTATGCTAAATGCTAATGGAAACTTCAAACAAATCACTCCCTGCAGATCGGAGCATATATTTTTAAATAAATGTGTTTTAGATATCTATCTGCCTATAATACTGGGTCCTCTGTTCTGGCATTCTCCTTCTGAACATACAGAAAACAGTCTGTATGATGTTCTCTAAAAAGCTTCAGATATCAGGTGATCTGATGCGTTTTTTGGAGATGATGAATAACAACTAGAACCAGAATTTTATATTTTCAAAATAACCTTTTCTGTTTCTTTTTTATGGTCTTTTTCTCATCTTAGATGATCTGAAACATTTCAGTCAGTTTTATTTCTCACTATAGTATGAGCAATAGCTGTTAGCAGGAAAACAACATCTAAATGGACCTGAAAAACCCGACAAACAGGTCTGAATCAGAATCAGAAACAGAAATACTTTTATAATCCCAGAGGGAAATTACTTAACAGACTTAGGTCTGTTCTTGTTTTAAAAAAGTTCACTGATAATAAGAAGTTTCCAGTTTGAGTAAAAGTCATAACAGAAACCATCATAGCAACCTTAGAGAACAGAGAGCAGAGGATCTTTGGTCTTCTTCTGAACCAGAACCAATCAGCAGAAACACATTTATTGCTGCTGATACCAACCAGAGCAGCAGAAGCAGATTTAAAAGAACCCTCTCTGTCAACAGAGAACCAATCAGAATTCATGTCTCTTTCTCCTCACAGAGAGAAAAACTTCGACATCCCAAGTTCCAAAAACTCATTTCAGGGAGATGCTTATCCCCATCCCTCCACCCCATTGCGGGACAACAGACCCACATCGTGCCCCATACACACTTAAGGCCAGCAACTTTTCAACAACTGTTTATTAACTAACATCAAACAATATTGGTCCTTTATTTTCAATACTTTCAATCTTGTAGCCTTGAACATCGGTTGTGCTTTCTGTTTTTCATGGGACTTCAGCATACAGTGCACCTCACCATGATATCATCATTCCTCACCATGGCCGGTGCTAGACAGGGGCAAATGGGGGCCAGTGAAGATCATGTCCTGGCCCCTGTTACGGCCCCTGTACTGAAGACATAATACTTTAAAGAAATTCTAATGATGATCTGCGCTGGAACAGACATGGTTACTTTGGTGCTTTGGATCTATTTCATTGTTTACATTTACAAATTCTGTTTTACTAATTCTTCAAAAACAATAAGGTGATAGCTTCAGTGGTACTGAGATAGGATCCCAGTTTTCATCTGCTAATTTTTTTTATCACAACAAATGAAAAAATGCTCTAATTTTTACTGATGAATTTAACTGTTTTTTTTTTGTTCTAATTCAAATTTTATTGAAAACGGTAGTTTTAACTTAAATTAAGTCAAAAAATATGTAGAATTTCTAAATGATAAATGTATATTGACCTCATAAGAAATTGAATTTTATTTAACCTAATTGAAAATAAATGTTCACTTCATGCAGCTCTCTTAATATATTTGAATCTCTTGCCCTGTGTTTATTTCATGCTTTCCTGGGGCTGTGAAAATATACTGCCCCCCTCCTGGCCCCCTGGTACATTTAGTCTAGATCCACCACTGTTCCTCCCCCTTCACTAAACGTGGATATACTTTAGTATATTCTGCTGTAAAATTAGTCGTATATTTTAGTTTTTTACTCAAAGATTGAACCTCTGTCATTTCCCAGGATGCACAGCTTTGAGTGGTAACTAGGTGACTGCCAGAGAGAAACCAGAGAAACTTATCAGACTGATCCAATCAGCTCTCTGATCAACCAGTCTCCTGGAACGCTGGTTGATCAGAGCATCGCTTTGGACAGATACACTGCACAGGTTTCACCAGCAACCTCCACCTCACACCCCGCTCTCTCTTGTTGTCTGCGAGTTGAAGTAGTTCTAATCCACACATGAAGCATGAATTATTATACTGCCTGCATGCTCTCACTGGCATCAAAAAAACACCACCTCGCATAGTCTAAAATCCAGGATATATCAGGGAGTCTCCCGGAAGTTCCAGGAGACTCCCTGATATATTCCCCCCATGGGATTTCTGAAAACTAACCAAGGAAGAGTAAAGTTAGAAAAAATTAGATTTTTTCTAACTTTACTAAAAT
>NW_015151525.1:256525-258693 GCF_000732505.1 Cyprinodon variegatus
GTAATTATCTTTGTTTTGTATCTAACTTTTACCACTTTAAAGGAGTCAGATGTGTCAGGCAATATTTCCCGTTGAATTTTCAAAAACCTGCCAGCTGACAAACCGATTTGTGCGACAGTAGAGAAGCAGTTCTGGGGCCAAACAGAGAATGTTCGTACTCTAGGGGGGTTTATTGAACCCTTTGTGTTACATTTTCTCCACAAATGGTTTCATTATTTCTAACCAGAATGTATTAAGACTTCCATATTTAGCAAAGTTCATGCTCAGGATGGAGAAGGAAAGAAAGAAGAGGGATAAACAGGGAAAGGCAACAGGAACAACCATTTGATACCAAGTGATTCCTCAATATTTGATATTTTGCAAACATTAACAGGATGTATAATTTATTCAGACCTGTTTCTGTTAAAATGCTACGGAAATATTTCAACTCATTTTAATGCTATTAATATCTTTTGTCCATTATATCTTTGGATCTATGGAATCCCAAACTGTTTAATCCCTGTAACTACTTCTAATGATTGGTTTTACACCAGGTTTCACCAGCCCAACATCATACACATAGTTTTTAGTGCAAAGAAATATTAAAGACCTGCATATAAAGTCTTACAAGACTTGTATAAACAAATGCCATATCATTTACAAAAATACTGTAAAGAAAGTCCAAAGAAAGTGCCTTATTGAATTCCACACATTCTGGTAACAGTGTTAGAGAGTGAAGTACTGGATGAAACAATGTTTTCTGTGACCAAATAACTTCTTAGGAAATTTAAAGCATGTGGAAAAAAAGGGTGAGAAGCTGTTGATATAGAAAAAATAACAATGTTGATGTTTGTTTTATTTTTCCAGTTAATTATGCTCCTAAAGTCATTAAATACCAAAAGCTGGTTGATATAATGCATCTGAATTTGTGACTTCACAAAACAGAAAGACTTTTCATGGTTACAGATAGAAATATTCGTATTTATTACAGACTTTATAGTCTCTTTCTCTTCACCTCTTATTTGTGCTTTTCTCTGTTAGGACAAATATTATTTCTTAGCTTTAAATAAATTACCATTCTTACTACTGTTCTTTTTTATGATCAGTAAAATAAGTCTTAATTTCTCAAGCAGAATTTCTCAACCTATTTTATTCTAATCAGTTTAGAGATATTAAACATTTTTAGAGTCTCCCTTACGATGATATAAGGTTTTGACAGACCTTACCTTTGCTCTGGTAGTCCAGGATAATTAGTTAAACCTTCAGGATGAACTTTACTTCACTCTCACAGAGACACAGCTGGGTGAAGGAGACACTGCTGTGGTTTCATCTGCCTTCCTGAAAACTGTTTCTCCCAGAATGAAATCCACCTGAAAGAGAAACAGAGACATTCAGATGTGGTTCAGTCCCAGAGTTCCCAGTTAGCTGCTCTCTAACCTGTCCTGTAGATCAGGAAGCTGATCCTATATAAGCTTGATTCTTTATAACCATTAGCAGCTGGTTTAAGTTAAAACCCCTAAATAAAACTGACATTTTAAAACAAATTGATTTTTTTTTCCTTTTTCTTTATCCTAAATGGAAACAAAATATTTTGTAATGAAACTGAGTCCTTATAGATGGAGATGGCTGAGAGCAGGAAGGATCTCCTGAAGAGGTCTGCATTAAAACGTAGCTGCAGAAGCTCCTGACTGATTAAACTCTGTAGTTGTTTTACAGCCACGTTAGGATCGTCCTTTTCTATATAGATTAAATAAATAAGAGATACTCTGGAAGCAGAGCGGGACTGAAGAGGAAAGAGAGACGGAGAAAGTTCAACCATCTCCTCCATCAGTTATACTGGGAAAAGTGAGATTTGTGGCAAACAAGATGGTTAAACTTTAAATGCTGACAAAGACAATGACTCATTACCAAGGATGAACCCAGTGAGAATTTATGGTTTAAAATACATTTTAGCGGAACGGGCACTTCTCTCCATTTTTCCATTTGTAAATCACAAAAGAAGGACTCAATAAGACACAATTACATCCCTACTACTCAGATCTGTAATTAAAGATGTCATCAACGACATATTTTCCAGCAGAAACTTAATTTCAGGATATCAAAAAATTTAACTATTTAAGAATTATATTAGACGGCGTGCAGATGGCGCATCAGTTAACGCGCATGACCCACGTATGGAGGCTAGTCAC
>NW_015151525.1:261044-262536 GCF_000732505.1 Cyprinodon variegatus
AACATATTTCTGGAGTTTTATTTTTTATTTAAGTGAATTGATTCAGGAACAATAAATAGAAAAAACATCAACACTTTTTCAATTTGAAGCTTTAAACAGTTATTAAATTCTTGCTGTGATCTAACAAATCCTTTTCAAGATTTCAGTGATTTCTAGACCTGTTATATGTAGCGCTCCCCTCAGTAACCATAGAGATGAGGGCAGGGCTTTGGGGTTCTTCTAATATATTAATCTCCAACGATACTTAAACCTGATTAACTCAAGTCTTTATATAAAACCTACATAATTGCCTTGTAATGCCATGATAATCCAGACCTTAATTTCACTATGTTAACAAAAATGTTGAAATATTTAAAGTAAACTTTCTGCTCTTGTACTTAAACTATATGAGGCTGATCATCCTCTTTCAATCATAAAAAATCATTTAACTATTAATATTTTATTTCTTCCAGCTCACAAGAGTTGATATTAACCATTCTTTAATTTCTACTAAAAGGAATCCCTAAATTATATTCAAAAAATATATTTTATTGTACACTGTTTATTTTTGGATAAGGAGCCAGATGAAAAGGGACATACATCTTTGGATATTTTTCTCTCATTTTTATCATTTTTATCTACTTAAATATGATGGAAATGTTTCCTTGTATTGTCATTAAAACATTTTCTCTGTTTCCTTTGAATATTTCAACATTTTTGTTAGCATATTCATTCAATTTAGGACTGGATTGCCATGGCAATACAAGGCAATTATGTAGGTTCTCTCTGTATTTTTTATATATCAAAACCCTGTGAATTTAAATCCACTTTGACCCCTGAGCAGCGGTAACCGACGGGTAAATTTAAGAAGTAGAAAGACAAATGTTTTTGTTTTTTGCTTTTTGTGGAGTAAATCAGGTTTAATTGATCTGTATTTAATGCATAACTCATAGTAGATCAGGAAGTATTTGCTTTCAGATGGACATCTTGTATGACTAAAACCATTCCTTTATTGTACATTTTGTTAGCATTAACCAATAGTTAATGAGTAGATGTGTTGAACTAGACCTGCTATTTTCACAGCTTTTGTGAGAAACTTTTTTATAACTTAGGGGATTAATTCTTGAATAACTTGACTTCTATAAATCAAAGTTTTCTGCCCAACAGCAATGATGAACTGCACAGCAGCATTGAATCTCCAGCAATTGTATTATGTACACAAGAGCCGTCATTCTGGTAAAGAATCTGGTTATTATTCAAAATTGTAAAGGTGACACAGGGCTCTTAGTTGTGGGGGACCTTGGTGCATTTATTTTGTCCACCTTTTTTTTTTTTTTTTACAAAATAATCAAACATGACCGGTACATAATGTAATTTGTACTTAACTGGCAAACTAAACAAACAGAAATAGCTCAGTATACTAGTGTAATGTATATTTTACACCGGGTTTGCGGAGCTGCTGCTTACCTTAAAGGCAGTAAAACATACTGTTACCCTATACTACGCTGTCCCC
>NW_015151526.1:0-1599 GCF_000732505.1 Cyprinodon variegatus
AACAACTAGCACCGGGGGCTCCCTGCATTTTTTAGAGGCAGGAACTCACACTCCAACAAGTCTGAAAGGAGATACAGTAGGGTAGAGATGACTGGGTGGAAAATATTCAAAAGTCTAAGTTCTACTCCTCAGACGGTCTTCTGCAAAGGTGGCTGCTGCAACTCATGGAAGGCTGATCATCCACAAACAGATGGACAAGGAGAGTATTTACATAACTTAAAGGGTTATCATGAAGCCTAAACTTCTGCTTCAAAGTGATGACAACAGATACTAAAGTTGTAATTGCTACATGTTACATGCTTGTATATTCAGAGAGGACAACATAAACCTTTGCTAGGCTGTAAACACCTGCAAGAATGAGAGCTTCAACTACAACTGCTCAGCTTTGGGTATAGAACGATGTCTGTCACCTAAATTCAAAGCAAAAAAGATGCTTGAGTCTCCACCCTTTTGGCATCAGGGTGAGATGACTTCTATATTCACTCTAATGTCTTCAGTAAGAGGGGTGAGTGGATAGAAACAATCAACCAAATTTTCCCTCTACATCCTGCTAAAAAAGAGAGATTGGTTGATGGTGAAGCTGGGAAACCCTTTAAAAAAATCTGCATAATTTCTCTGAGTCAAGGGCTGGTGAGGTGAGAATACATTTGTTTAGGAAAAAACAATCTGTAGCTTCATTGATGACTGTAAAAAATTTAGAAAATGCTGATTAAAGGGATATCTGTCTTTTATTACCCAGGAAAGGGTTTGTGCACCAAACACTAAGGAGCATTTTTTTTTTCTGAGCACCACCAGGAATCTGCGAAGGAGCAGAAGTAAGGGGTCAACAAAGTGCATGCGTGGTGTGTGTGTGTGTGTGTGTGCAGGCAAAGTTTTTAAGATCGGTTGATAGTGAAGCTGCAAAATTGTCATAAAATTGGCATACTTCTTCTGAGTTGAGGGTGGAAGCGTGACTGTTTCAGACTTTTTCTTGGTGCATGAGGTATTTAGGAAGGTTTCTGGGGGCAGGTCAAAGGATAGATTGAATGGTGACAGTAAATTCATTTAGAAAAATACAAAGAAGATTGGTGAAAGGATACCTGTATTTAAATTGAAGCAGGTTTTGTGGATAGAAAAGTTATAATATATATTCTATAAACTCATTTAAAGCTTAATTTAAGAAAGGAAACTTACTAGCAATTCAGGTTGTGTTTGTGAGTAACACATTTTGTGAGCATAAATGTGATGCACAGGCTTCAATGGTGAATTAAAGAATGGTCTTAACATATTTTAAAGCTCTAGTGATGAAACTAAATTCATTTAGAAAAGTAAAAAAAATACCTTATAAAAAGATATCTGTATTTAAAATAAAATAAGATTTGTGAATGGAAAAAATTTACAGAATAGTTTACATGCATATTAAAGCCTAATTTGAGGGAAATGAGGGTTAGAATCAAATAGTTGTCACACTCAGATGCAAGAAGTCATAGACTTATGAGTGGGTAAGGTGGGAGTCAAACACCTGCAGCTTGAATCAAATGGAAAGGGTTCCAAAAGTCATAAAGTAATTAAGGCATAAAGTCATGGGGGGGGGCATAAAGTCATGGGGGGGACCCATCC
>NW_015151526.1:3521-4930 GCF_000732505.1 Cyprinodon variegatus
TAGGCGCACACAGTAATTGTTTTTTATTATTTCAATGTTTGATTTTGATATTTTAGCATGTAGGATCCATCTCCTGTTTAATCTAGTTTGACCAAATTTCTTTTCAAATCTGTTTAGTCAGTGACATTTACTTTGTGAACGTGCTTTTGAAATGTTTTCATATTCTGTATTTTGTAGTTTTCACAGTGTCTTAGGCAAGAGAGAGAGAATAAAATGTTGAAAGACATCTGTATGATGCGCAGCCTTCCTAAAAAATCAGATCTGAGTAGTTAAACTAATTTCATCAAAAATATTATATTCACATGACTATACTGGTTAGTTATACAGAGAAATTATGCTACGATCACTGAAAGCATAGATGTTTAAGACTACTTAAAGGGATTGGTTTGAATCACTTTCATGATGTGGAGTTTCTTCATAGAAAAAAGAAACAACAATGTCAGCGAATGTCACCCTAATCTTCCCCTAAAATGTTTTTGTAAGTTTTTACAGCTTAAATAATAGTGAGTAATGCCCCGAGTGGGGTCGCCAAGGTGCCAATCTCCAGCAGTCAATGGGCGAGAGGCGGGGTACACTCTGGACAGGTCGCCAGTCCGTCGCAGTAATTATCCAATTGAATTATTATTATTAATTTACCTTATAATTTTTTTATCTGGTGCTTCCTCTCTCAGTCTCATTAGTGATCCAGTCATGATCAATCAAACTCGGTGGAGTTTGGAGGAGTCTCCCGTCTACCAAAGACGGCTACTGGAGGTATGAGAGAAACCCAAATGGTGCCAGTGGCCAGCCCTTCTCTCAGTTCAACGTAGATCAATAATAGATCCTCTGCGTGATGCCAATTTGTGAAATTGTGGAAAAACTGAGACTTCAGGCAATTCTTGCAAGGAAGGCTAAAATGTATTTCTATGTCTGCAGACAGCGAGAACAGCACACACATTTATACTTTACAAATTCGAACACACATTCCTTTGGAACCATCCCACCCCTGCATATAAAGAACTTTCTCATACACGAAAATTGTTCCCAAGAAGAACACTTCAATGCATCAAGCACATAACTTATTTACTAGCCATATAAACATTTCACAACAGCTGTCTTCCGTTCACGGAATGAGGGAGTCTTAAGCACCTTAAAGGGGATGTTATCTATATTTCACCCTTGTCTAGAGTGAGGAGGCAACTGCTCTCTGTTATCTCTACTTTAACTCCCTGCATAACATTCCAGCATAGAGACTGGTACAAGATTTCTTTATGACCACGACTATTTAGGCTGAGAAAAGGCACACTCAAATATTTCATCCCACAGGTTGAATTCCTGATGCGATGTGATGTTGAAAACTTTAAACTACCGATCAAATGATCAGATTTTCATAAACAGGTTGTGGAGTATTGGAAACTTTTTATAATCAT
>NW_015151526.1:9053-10205 GCF_000732505.1 Cyprinodon variegatus
CATCTACCTGTCAGCTGTCCATTAACTCCACTGGCTCCCTGTCTCATTGAGTAGAAATGAATCCTATGAACGAACAAGGCCGAAAACAACCTCATCCTTTCATTCAGTTCTGACTTTTATATTTATCCAAGTCAATGCAAGTTCTAAATTAGCTGTTATCTATCTTTTTATCATCTTATTCAGTACCATGTTCATCCATAGAATGATCTGAAGGTTCTTATAGATAAAATGTTATAATCATTAAAAGGGGAACAGAGACAAGCTGCACTACTGAGATACTGAAGACAACAAGGAAGTAATTTAAAACAAAATTTTTCTTTGACATGTTCAACTCAACTTTTTCAGCTATTTTGATTGACAGCCTATGATATTTTTCTGTGTAGGTTAATATTCATTTTAAATAATTTTTTTCTCAAAACCTGATACTGAGTCAGCACTTTGCCAAAATCATCATCACAGTATCACACCACTTAATCACGACTTAAAAAATCTACCTGCATATGTTGATTTATATGCATAAAAAAACAAACTCTGATTTAACACCTTTGCTGATAATTTTCCCTTTTTCACTTCTCTACCAGTTTTTGGACATGTGTACATGCAGCATCCTCTAAAAAACAGCCTACTTATCCTTTAGTAGCTCACTGATTTACCTTAACACTGAGATTTGCACTGTAATAATATTAGAATAAAAAAATATACTACATCTGACCTCAATGTCCGTAGTTTGCAGAGGGGAGACTGGAGAAACCCACTGAGCTCCTTCATTCCAGGGTCCAGGTTTGTCCATCTCAGGCAGAGTTCTGTCAGATGGATTGGATTAGACTTCAGAGCTGAGACAAGACAAGCCCAACTGGTCGCTGACAATCTGCAGTCCCACAATCTGAATAAGAATAAAAGATTGTAGCTGAATTCTACAGGATGCAGATGAAAACTTTCCATTGAAACATTTGAGCAGAATATGTGACCAAGGCACGTGATGAACACTAATCCAAGGACCATTGGTTATTTTCCTCACTGACACTGTGCTGGCCCAATCGTACAGAATCACTGAACATATTCTCTCTTTGGCCAAGGTCACTGAGTATAGTTGTTGTGCCATATGCCATGATCATACTTTTTGGACAGTGGGAAGCAGTGTCCATATTTCAT
>NW_015151526.1:13847-14857 GCF_000732505.1 Cyprinodon variegatus
ACAAAGAATTTGATTTAGTTGGTCATATGACCTGGAAGTTATTGAAGAAAAGTCCCAGCTTTTGTCTTTAAGAATATGTTAAAAATTGAAAATAGCTTAAAAATGCATAAAAGCAAGTATGCCCTACATATGGTATCTATTGGTATGATTTTATATTAGTTTCTTATTAGCTGGTTATAAGATAAGGAATTTCCGATTTTTGTTTCTCAAGAGTGCTTGGTTCAAAGATTTGTTGATGGTCTCTAAATGCACCATCTTGTGTGGGAGGAGGGAGCAGCTGCGAGACGCTGGCCGACATCGGAGGGCCTCAGTTGGGTCAACCGCTTGCTAGATCCCGCTGACTCTGCAGAGCTTGAATATCCAATATCCAACTTTGAACCAACTTCACCGCTCAGTTCTGCTGCACTGTAGTTAACCAAAATTCCGGACGATATTGAAATTCTTGGACAATTTTTTGGGGGAGAAAAGTAGGACATGTCCGGTTAAGACGGCATTATAGTCCCCCTCAAAAGTAGACGGGTGATTAAAGCTCCTCGCAAAAGCAGACAAGAGGTTACAGTCCCTTGCAAAAGCAATTAAAGTTTGCAGCGACTTTCAAGCAGTGACCGCAGAGTTGACTCCCAGTGCCTCCAACAATAATAGGCTTGAAACAAAAGAAAAGAACCCACCAGAGGACTACTTCAGTCACACGAGCCAATGTAACGACTGAAAAAGAAAGACCACCGCCATATAATCCCTCCCAGGCAAATTTCAAATTCCATGTCTGGACTTGGATAAACTGAGTGAATCAGATCTTCCGTTATCTACAGACAAGCCTAAAGGATTTTATCCTATGGTGCAGTTCGCAAATCAATGTCGGAGATCAGCAGCCTCCAACAATCGTAGTTTTCTGTCCGTGGTCATTGAGGAAGCTAGAAAGGCTTCGGAAGGTTTAACTTCTCCGCAGGAAGATCCAGAAATATGAATGCATGCAATGGGGGCAACTTCTAACTCATATGGTTTAAATGGAC
>NW_015151526.1:18003-20060 GCF_000732505.1 Cyprinodon variegatus
GTATTAAACATAACAGGTGAAACACAAATGTTTATTTTATGTAATGATATGACATTACCAGGGTATAAAAACAGTTTTTACAGCTGCATCAAAATTTACAGGTATGCTCTTTAGATTTACGGAAGCCTTGCAAAGTAAGTGGTTATTGTGATTCAGCAGACCAAGGAACAAACTAAAGGCAATACTTCTATTATTCAAATAAATGATAAAAGGACTGCTTAATATCCCATCTTCCCACTTAAGTAAGTTTGTTGTAAATAAAAGGAGATAAATTTAAAGCACCTACACTGTCATACCAAACTTGTGTTTTCACTTCTAAAATAGAGTTAACTACATTTTAGTTACTGCAGTATGGAGGATCAATATATCCATAAATACATAAGAAAATCAATAAATGACTGATTGCTATTATCCATCAGTGAAATAATAACTTAAAATGTAACTTAGTGAGCCATTGAATAGAAATTATATATACTGTATATTCAATATTTCATTAAATACTTATATAAAAATTGATCTGGGTGGTTTCTTTCATATCCAGGTTGGGTCCTCTACCAGAATCCAGGGAGCTTGAGGGTTCTTCTCAGTATCTTAGCTGTCCCTAGATCTGAGCATTTCTGGACTAAGATCTCAGATGTTTCTCCAATTATCTGCTGGAGCCACTTCTCAAGTGTGGAGGTTACTGCCCCAGGTTCTTCAATTGCCATGAGCACTACAGTTGCAGTCACCTTCCAGACTCTATATTTTATTATTCAATCCCTTAAGCCCTGAGGCTCTTAGCAGCAGATTACACCTGAAATTACATATGTGAATTAAAGCAAGTACAGCTCCCAAACTATACATTGGAAATGCAGTTGTTTGTATCCACAGGTTGACTTTAACTCAAGCAAATTTGGACTGAATAAGTTGAAGCATGTTTGTTCCATAAAGGTTTTAGTAAGCAGTGTGCTAGGAAAGAAATTTGGCCCCTTTTGCACAGTGGTGCATGTTATGATCAGTTTATCAAAGAATTCAAGTTAACATTTAACCACGACACTGACAAGACGCTAATCTCTCTTGAGCTTCTGAGATTAAAACAAGGACACAGAACTGTTTCTGATTTCACCATTGATTTCCGCATTATGGCTGCTTCAGGCTGGGATAAAACAGCCCTTAAGGGCGTTTTCGCGAATGCTCTAAACGACTCTATCAAGGACGAACTAGCCACCCTTAATGAACCTGAGTCTCTCCAAGAACTAATTAATCTCTCTATCCGCTTGGATAACCGGATTCGAGCCCGCACAAGGAAAGAGGTTGTAAAACAGGTCCTTCAAAGCTTCAGGTAACAAACAGTTCCTCCACTGAGCATCCAATCAACCCTTCCCCACCTGAACCTATGCAGATTGGCAGCGTTCGCTTAAGTCCTGAGCAAAAGCAGCACCGTATGCGGGCTAAGCTTTTTTTATACTGTGGAGAAGCAGGCCACCTTGTAGCCTCATGTCCTCTTTTGGGAAAAGCCAGGGTCCACCAGTAGAGAGAGGGCTACTGGCAGACCAGAAGATATCTCCCTCCTCACCGCGTCTACTCCTTCCTGCATCTCTGTTATTAAATAAGAGATCTGTCTCATTATCAGCTTTGATTCAGTGTCAATGAGATTCTGGTTGTGAACAGAATCAAATGAATCAAGAGTTGGAAGCCAGCCTCAGATGCCTCACAGCTACAGATCCCTCTGACTGGAGTCAATTTCTCCCGTGGGTTGAATACGCCCACAACTCAAGTGTCTCCTCAGCAACAGGTCTATCCCCTTTCAAGGCGTCTATTGGATACCAGCCACCCCTTTTTCCATCCGAAGAGGCAGCCATCGCCGTACCCTCCGTTCAACACCGCAGCCGGACCTTCTGGAATCGGGCCATGACGGCCCTGGGAAGGACCTCCGAGCAGAACCAAAGATGGGCCAATCACAGGAGGGTTGCTCCTTCCTATCGCCTGGGCCAGAAGGTCTGGCTCTCTACCCGTGACATCCCACTCAAAGCGATCTCCCAGAATATTCTTAGGAGAGAAAGTCCAGCTCATTAATA
>NW_015151526.1:22861-24246 GCF_000732505.1 Cyprinodon variegatus
GGGAACCTCTGAGTTCTGCTGATCCACTCTGTGGAAGAACCAGGAAGGATTAACTCACATTCTGTAGAACAACAAACAGACAAATAACTAGGTCCTTGTAGTGTGCTGCTCTAAAACCGATACATGGGGAAACCTGTCACCAGAGAGGAAGCTCCTACCTGAGGAGATTCAGTTGTCATGGTAACTATATTAAAACTTGGCTCAAAAAAAGGTTCAGTTGTTCCATTTGTTGAGAACTTCAAACTGAACATAGGCTACAGAGGAACATGAAGCAGATGGTTCAACAGAACTTTTTCCAATCAGTTGTATTTTTTTTTTTTATTTTGTTTATCAGGATATTTATACATGATTATTCTTATTCCATCTAAACAAAATTAATCTCACTGTGAGACTCATGACTCTCATTTTGAAGCACTTTGTTGTAGCTCGTTGGAGAAATGTAATCTTACCTTTCCCATCCCTAACACTAACCCTACAGAAGGAGCAGTAAATATAATCCTAGTCTGTGATCAGAGACTATTATTAACTACTATATGATTATCAAGACAATTATTGATTTGTTCATAAAATATTCCAGAGCAGCAGCCTGTGTGAGAACAATGAAGGCAAGATAATGAGACAGAACAAAGTCCAAAGGAATGTTTGATGTTCACAACCCGGGATGAATCTGTTTGCTTCATGATAAACAATGTCCAACATCTGCAGAGAACTATGAGAAGGATTCATAGACAGAAATAATTTTGGTGTTTAGGAAGAAGGTAGCTGCAAGAAGAGGTTTATTTATATTACATGAAAAACAGTTTTAATTAATATGTTTGAAGAAAAAAAAAACATCTTTAATATTCTAATTATTGATGCAAGCAAAAGAAAATTACTTAAAAAGAAAACTGTTAGTAATCCAGTTTGTGTGGGTCGTTTGTGTGTTTTTCTCTCTTCACCACCAGGTGGTGCCCTGTTTTCGTTGGGCCTCCCTGCACACCTGAAGCTCATTGGACCATTACTGGAGGAGTATTTGAGCAGTGGGCTGTCACTACCTCAAGGCCAGAGTGTTTGCCAGTTTTGGGTACTCTAGCCAAGCTGAGATTAGCTGAGTCTAACCAAGCTTGTTTCTCTGAGTCTTATCTAGTTTTTGTCTTTGCTCTTCGGCAGGAAGCCTTCCTGAGTGACTGGATACCTTGACCTTCTCCCCCTGGAAGGATTAACTGAGAACACACTGAGCAGGGGAAAACCTCCACATGATCCGTTCAAGTCCTCTTCGGAAATCCAAGTGACAGTCCGCTCCTTTACTCCTCTGAGTCCAACGCTTGTCTATCTGTCCGCTCTCCAACGAGTTCCCTCTTCTCTGGATTAACCCCCTCAAGCTGGATTCAAGGATTGACAAGAGC
>NW_015151526.1:26772-31270 GCF_000732505.1 Cyprinodon variegatus
AGACCCCTCGCAGGCAAAAATTATTTTGGCCGCTGGCGGGGAGGGCTAGTTTACTAGGCTACAGATGGCAGTGAGAGATCATGTTTTCCATCACATGTAATTGGGGGGATTTAGTTTCCATCTAATAGTTGAATCAGCATCATGACTTGCCTACATGTGCAGTCACCCTAACCTCTGCAGAAGCACCAACTCTGGTTCAATAATGTGACATGAGGTGATCCAAACAGATTCAAGTTGACGGAAGAACAACTGAGTTTAGCTCCAATATCATCTAACAAGATCATTTCATATTATCGCAATAAAACAATCCTTTGATTATTTCCATTATTTAGCCTCAATCACTCACTGCTTCAATGTGAACACAGACATGTGAGAGAAAGAGTTGTGTTCACATTAATATGCTGGAAAGAAGTTAGATAAACTAATTAGTGGAACATTTAGAAACAGCTCACCTGTTTGCTGATGAAGGTTGGTCTGATTTAAAAACAATAGGGAGATCCTTTGACCTGTTGCTATTTAAGGAAACGCAGCTGGGTTCTGGTCCAGGTTCTGGTTCTGGTTCAGTTTTTTTCCTGTGAATAAAGATGCTTTGGTGATGTTCATACTGAGCTCTGATATGGAGAAAAGTCATGGACAGTTAGAGATGGTGATCTGACCTCTGATCTTTGCTCTGGTCCTCATGTTCTCCACCCAGAGTGGTATTAGATGGAGGGACTCTGTCCTCTCTGTCCTCACACTGATCCATGCTGCTCACTTTACATCAGCTCACACACCTGGAGCTGCAGCCAAGAACACAAGGGATGAAGATACATTTATATTCACTGACTCACACCTCTATGATACAGTAGCTGTTCCTCTCTATTACAGAAATAGAGCTGTGATACTAAACTATATTTCACATTAGAAACAATGTAAACCAAGTTGTTGAATGTTTGAAAAAAAAATATTGTCAAACTGACTTACATTTTTACAGTTTAAATGTAAAGTTGCTGCAGGAACTCTGAACAGCTTCACCTGTTTTTTCCAAACCATCATACTATAAATGATATGCTCCACTAAAGCTTTACACAGTTTAAAATAAGGAAAATTCAAACATTTTAACAGTAATGCCATCTTATTTTGAAAGGTTCTACAGGAAGCAGCTGCTCTGTTGTTCTATTCACATTAAAGGAGAAAAGGAAATTTTGATTTAAATACCAAAAATCCAAAACACTTGTTTAGAACATCAGCTGCTCCTCATTTTGACTATTTCAGAAAATTATAATCCTGGAGATTCCCCTTCATATTCAGTAAAACTTAAACTTTAAATATGTTCACCAAGCACCAGAGAACAGAATCAGACTAATAAATTCTTAAAGTTTAAATCAACTTCAGCTGTGAAACAAATAAATCTTGGAGTTTATTTAAGCAAAGCAGAGAACCGAAGAAAACTGTCTAAACAACAATGTCTATAAAGAAGATCAGCTTCCTGAAACAGGTTGGAACAAATGACATAATAAATTCAGCTGGTATCTCTGAGGATTGCTGCTCTTTTTGGTTTTGTTTAATGTAACAACTATTTAGTAAACTTTAAACAATTATTTTAAGATAATACGATAAAAAACCCAGCCTTTAAAAATCTCAAGTCAAAGCTTATGCCACCCACAGATGAAAACTTGTGAGAAGTTGCTCCACTGTGGTCAACCAAGAAACAAACTTCCGGTTTGGTTAAAGACTGAAATTGTGAAAAGAGGAACAAAACATCATGTGATAGAGACGGAAGCAAATAAAAGGCTCATAATTATTTTTGGATTGATAAAAATGTAATGCTAAAAAACAGATGCCTATAGATCATGTGACCTCCTTCCTGACGCTGCAGTCAGTCACTAAAAGTTTAGCAAACCTTNACAAAAGTTTTTGAAAAGTGCCGTTAAAAGTACAGTGCTGGAAGAGAGCTAACATCTTAATTGCATGTAATAAGTATGACAAGACAATGATTAGTTTGTTACAAATGAAGGCTCTTTACTGTCTTACATTTGTTTAAGGGCTTCGTTTGTGTGTGTGCTGAATTTATATAAGCTAAAAGTAGTCTGCTTTGTGATATAGAGTTAATCAGCGCTAATGTTAATGATAGCTGTCCAGCAAGCTAATGCTAGTGCTAACTCTAACGCTAGCGCTAACTCTAACGCTAGCGCTAACGCTAGCGCTAACTCTAACGCTAGGGCTAACGCTAGCGTGACGCTTGCTAACATGTTATACCGTATTTCCGCATATTTTCCTTAACTAGTACAGAAGTTAACAGGACTTTATTTGAAATACACTTGTTGTATCATCCCACTGTTCGATAGTATAATTGTTCATATTTCGGTAAACTTTGTTCTGTTTGTTAAAGTTTTTGCATTAAGCTGCAGGAACTCAACATTTCCTGTAACATTTTAAATTAAAAGCTCTCTGTAGCATTTCGGGTAAAAGTGTGAGTAGGAAACCTATAATTTCTGAATAAAGCTTTTATTGTGAAACATTTTTTGAAACTTATTTACAGCTTTGTCTTTAAGTGTTACTTATATTTTATTTATAAAAAAATATTATTATTGACTTTGTTACATTAAATCCGTGTGGATTATGCTATCTTGATGCTAATTAAACCTTAATAGTCAAGGAAAGTATAATTTTAACCCACTTACAATAACCATAAAATAATGTTTTTATGTGTATTCTGTGTTTTGTAATAAATGTTTTTAAAGGTAGAGTTAACAATGAAACGGAGAAAAGGAGACATTAAAGATTTCTTCATTAAGAAGAAACAAGCTCAGAACAGAGACAGTAAAGGTCAAGATGAAAGCCTTGCGGGGAACAGTGAAGGTCAAGGTGACGGTCAGCCTGAAAGCAGCCAGGGACCATCCCATGTTGAACAAAACTTCCAGAGCCAGACCAGCACCCACAGACCACGTGAAAACACAGACCCTCATTTAAATCCAGGATCTAAGGACAGATGCTCATGTATGCTGTACAGATTGTGAAGCTCTCTTGGGCAAATTGGGATTTATATTGAGCTATATAAATAAAATGTACTTTTGTCTTTTATTAAATAAATTAAATTGATGGCATTGTGTAATGTGCAGTTTTTTAATTGTTTGGCTTTGTTAAACATATGTACTTTATAACATATTGTAAAAAAGTAATTTATATTTGAATACAATTTGTTATCTATGCCAATCAATATTTTTAGATGCACCTAGGGAGGAGACTACAGACACGGATGATAATGACGATTATTTCGAATCGGATGACAGCAGCAGCCGCAACAGAAACCTTTCGGTTCAGCCATTTCCCACATTTGCTGCACCTAAAGGTCCCCAAGGTGGATAGTTAAACTCTATATGTAATTTACCCACCATGTGAAAATGTGTGACTTGTCCTTTCGTATTGCTTATCTATTGGAATGCAGATGTTTCTATGGACATTTTGGTTAACTCTTAAATACCATAGGTTATTTCAAAATGTGCAGTGTTAACTGTAAAGTATTTTAAGTAATTATTACAATTTTCATCCACAGACTTGTGAGTGAGACAAATTTTTTAACTTTTTATTTCCAGATATTTCTCAAACCAGAGCTGGTGGCCCTGCTCAACCGATCTTGAATGCATTCCCTCGCACTCAGCACGGACAGGGTAGGACGAGAGCCTTTAATGCCTGCTGGTACAAAGAGTACACTTGGCTTGAGTACTCTCAATGCCAGGATACTGCACATTGTTTTGTGTGCCGGCATTTTTCTCTACCCACTGCTCCTGAGACAACATTCTCCTCGGGTACTGGTTTTTCAAACTGGAAAAAGGCAATGTATAAAGATGGAGGATTCCAGATGCATGCCAAGGCAGAGCACCATGTAAATGCCATGGTGGCATGGACAGAGTATAAGAGGGGTGTTGAAAACAATACGTCTTTGCTCCAAGCAATGGATAAACAATACCAAAAAAAGGTGGAAGAAAATAAAAAGTATATCAAGACCATTGCTGATGTCCTACTGTGTACGGAAACACAAAACATTGCGCAGCGGGGCCACTGTGAGTCAGAAAACTCTAGCAACAAAGGTAACTTCTTGGCAATTATGGAACTGATTGCAAAGCATGACCCTTAATAAAGCGAAAAATGGAACATAGAAATGCCAAATATACAAGTCACATGATTCAACATGAGATTTTGGAGGTGCTAGCTGAGATGGTCAGGAAGGAGATTATTGAAGAGGTAAAGCAAAGTGGGGCTTTCAGCATCCTAGCTGATGAGACAAAAGACTTACAAAAACAAGAACAAATTTCCTTAGTTCTCAGGTATTATTACAAAGGAACAGTACATGAAAGTTTTATGCATTTTGAACATGCTGATAAGCTTGATGCTGCAGGGCTAACAGAAAAAATTGTCAATAGCCTCCAAAAATATGTATTGGAATACAGAGAGCAGTTGGTTGGGCAAGGTTATGATGGGGCCTCAGTGATGAGCGGTAGACACAATGGTGTGTCTG
>NW_015151526.1:32800-35232 GCF_000732505.1 Cyprinodon variegatus
AATCTTTTTGGAGCTTTTAGAGACATTTGTTCTGAATCAGTGCTCCATAAAAATACAAGAACAGAACCTCAATGAGAAGGGAAGCCAACCGAATAAACCCACTGGTCCACATGTAAACGGCTTTTAACCATCTTCTAATCTTGTTTTAATTTAGGTCCCTTTTTATCATTTTATTTTTAATAAAATCAGTAGAGACGCATCCGATTCTCTGTTTCTCTTCAAAATGAATAAATACAGCATCTGGTCTAATTTATCTGCCATTCTCATGTCTTCTCTCATATGAATCCTTGTTCCTCTTCCACAGAGTATATTATCTCTTTATCCCTTCTCAGTTCTGCAGTATTTCTTCTCACCTTTTCTTTTGTGAAATCATGTCCTTGTTTTGTCTCCTGAGTAAATTACCTATGATCCCCTAAATCCTCTTTTGCTGACTGAACCTTCTCATATTCCTCAATGATTTTTTTTCAATATGGTTTCCTTTCCTGCCTTCCTTTGTCTTTCTGCTCTCTTTTTTTTAACCCTAAGCCTCTTATTTTTATTGTGACTAATATCTCTTTCTTGTTTATCGGGACTATTCTCATGAAGGGATTGAACAGACAAATGATCTCATCTCTCCTTCATTGATTAACGCTCCTGAAGGAGTTAAAAACTGTCACAGAAACATTCATGGTCACAAAACTCAGTGATGATGAATCTAGTTTCTAAAACTGAGCAAGTTAGCAAAACAACGAATAATTCACTGCCGCAACTGAATGTATACATCATTGATTTAGTTGAATTAGTTAGACATCTTCTGACTTGATGTGAGAAACCCTCTTTTTTGTTTTAACTTAAAGTCCAGAGAATCTGTTTGAGTTCGGTCAGACAGAAATAATCATTACTTATACCTAAAACTAATACTTTTGCAGTGATTCAATGAATTTAGCGTTAATCATAGAAAACATATATAATTTTTGTGGGGATCACTGAGTCTGGGAGCGGCCATTGTTGCCCAAATATAGTAACCCCTCCCTCCTGCCATCTGCCGACAGTGACGTTATGGTATGGTAAGCCTAGCGCCATTCTCCCCGCTTTCCATACAAAATCAGTTGGATGTTGGAATACATCGGGGAAAAGTGAAAAAAAAATAGAGTTATTTCACCTTTCTGATTCCTGATCCTCCACGGACGGGTTTGTCGTTGGATTGCCAACTTGAAGAGGGAGGAAATGCCATCGAACTTCTGGCCAGAGAAAAAACACGTAATATGTAGCCAACATTTGGAAGAAGAATGTTTTCAAGATGACTTGGATAAAAGAGTCTCCTCAGAAATGTTACTAACCCCTAGAACAGTAGGGAGAACTTCAGCATCCATTCTTTGCATAATTTGAGTGTGAACTGTCACTGTTGCTAGGCGACAGAGTGTACAGTGAAGAAAGCTGGAGAAGGCTGGACCTTCTTGAATCCACAGCTAAAACTCTTCCAGCCTTCTTATTTTCACAGACCTGGAAGGATCCAGTCCAGGTAGATCGCGTCCTTGGAGGATCCAGTCCAGGAAGACAGGAACTTGGTAGATCCAGTCCAAGTAGATCGAGTCCTTGGAGGATCCAGTCCAGGTAGATCAAGTCCTTGAAAGATCCAGTCCAGGTAGTGCGCGTCCTTGGAGGATCCAGTCCAGATATTGCGCATCCTTGGAGGATCCAGTCCAGGTAGTGCACATCCTGGGAGGATCCAGTCCAGGTAGATCGAGTCCTTGGAGGATCCAGTCCAGGTAGTGCGCATCCTTATAGGTTCCAGTCCAGGTAGAGCATGTCCTTGGAGGATCCAGTCCAGGTAGATCGAGTCCATGGAGGATCCAGTCCAGGTAGATCGAGTCCTTGGAGGATCCAGTCCAGGTAGATCGAGTCCTTGGAAGATCCAGTCCAGGTATTGCGCGTCCTTGGAGGATCCAGTCCAGGTAGTGCGCATCCTTGGAGGATCCAGACCAGGTCGATCGAGTCCTTGGAAGATCCAGTTCAGGTAGAGCGCATCCTTAGAGGGTCCAGTCCAGGTAGAGCACGTCCTTGGAGGATCCAGTCCAGGTAGATCGAGTCCTTGGAGGATCCAGTCCAGGTAGAGCACGTCCTTGCAGGATCCAGTCCAGGTAGATCGAGTCCTTGGAGGATCCAGTCCAGGTAGAGCGCGTCCTTGAAGGATCCAGTCCAGGTAGATCGAGTCCTTGGAGGATCCAGTCCAGGTAGAGCGCGTCCTTAGAGGGTCCAGTCCAGGTACAGCACGTCCTTAGAGGATCTAGTCCAGGTAGATCGAGTCCTTGGAAGATCCAGTCCAGGTAGTGCGCGTCCTTGGAGGATCCAGTCCAGGTAGTGCGCATCCTTGGAGGATCCAGTCCAGGTAGTGCGCATCCTTGGAGGATCCAGTCCAGGTAGTGCACATCCTGGGAGGATCCAGTCCAGGT
>NW_015151526.1:36839-58022 GCF_000732505.1 Cyprinodon variegatus
GTCACCAATTTAGTGCTACTTGATCCCAATGGAATTTCCCATTGGAAAACCTACTAGCACTAAGATGCTAACTGGTTAGCAAGATGCTTCCTACAAACCGGCCGCAACCAAAAAGCTTGCGAACCTTCCACCATAACGATCCCGCCCCCTTGATAAACGACCAATCACATTCACTTTATTCACTCGTGTAAAATTCGGGCACCACTCAGGAGAATTCGGGACAAAAATTAAAATATTATTTTCTTCTTTTTAATGATTTCAAGGCCAAAACAAACTTAAAAATTTGATCTTTTTAAGTTTGTCTTAATCTTAGTTTTTGGGACATTTTATGCTCTCCGCACAAAGCATTGACTTTATCCAATGTGAGATCAAAAAAATTCTACATTATCTTATATTTCTTGTTATATTTCAGCCCTCCATATTACTCATAGATCATAATGATTGTAAAAAGGTGGTTCGTTAAATGCAGAGAACAAAGTTTTTTTTGATAAATCTGTCTGGTTTTGGCTTCTGAATGACATCATATTTGATAAAATATATTTGAACAAATACATCTAAGTTTAACTTAATAACTAGTAAGCTAACAATAAAATGACCAGTTCTGCACAGAAATAAACCATCAAAGGAGGGAGTGACTTAAAGTTGAATGTGGTCATGTCATTTAAATACTTATTTAATACTATTCTTTTACACAATTGATTTTGCATGTTTTAAACTCTCTTTTTCCCCATTTTAGGTTATCTAGCCAATGATCCTGTTAAAGGCCTCGTTAAAGAAAACGAATAATTGAACAGCAGCATAATCTCCTATTCCACTGGGATAACTGGATTCAATTACAGCTTGGGTCCTGTTTTGGGTAACTAATTGGAAGAATGCACAAAATAATGAGCTTTTCTATTTGCAATTATGTTTTAATTATGTAAATCTCCTATGGATAAACAGTCTAAGGCTAAGATGACACGTACAGTGACAAACTGTGTTTAATAAGATAAAATAAATCTCAGCACAACTGACTAAATGTCCTAATTAGCTCTCACTTTGTCGCTCTCTCTTATGGGACTTGTCGTATTGTCGGTGTTATGATTTATGCTGTTCTAATATGTTGTTTTGATCAAATAATTATCTACAGCGTTATACAGTGGATTTGTTTTATTATTATTTTTAAACAAATAAAAATTAATAAATGCTAATATCTTTCCTGATAAAAGGTTTCTGCAGGTTTCTGTGACTCATTTCTTTGACCGTGACCCTTTTAACACAATCAGTTAATTATAGTCCAGCAGCTTCTGTAAAAACATAATGTAAATGATGCAGCTAGGGGAAAGTTTAACTTATGTAACAATAAGCAGGTTAATTTGAAATTTATCTCGTGAGGTTGTCTGTTTATAGGAGTGACTCATAGGTTAATTAGCGTTTATGGTATCAACAAGGTGAACGCCTAAATTCATAGCAGTTATAATTAACATTAGCAAATAAAATCGAGGATTTCAAGCTAAAAGTTTTAAAGAAAGTTTTTCAGGAGAGAATTGGCTGTAAATAACTAATAAGAATGTTTAGATTTTATTTTTGCCCATTTTGAAAATTCTACCAAAGTGGGCGTTGCCAAGAGACCCTCAGGCGTGGAGCTAAGTGTAGTGATGAGCTGTAGGAATTTTTCAAGGATCACTTTCCTTGATCCGTACCATCAGCTGATGTGCAGCCAGATATTCTTCCAGGACGCCTCAGACCCCCACATACCGGCGGTGCGCTGTCACTGGGAATCCCCAGCAGTAGCTGCCTCAGGCCCGCTCGCCTCTTGGGGGTTTTCCCCTACTGTTGGTGGCGGCTGGAAGTAGATGTTAGCATTTCTCAGATCTGTGCTACAAACTGCAGGCAGCAGGATAATAAAAGTGAACATATTCTGCTGGCAGGTTTCTACATTTTAAGTCAATTTAGGCGTTAATTAACTGTTTCAGAGGAGTGATCATAGCTCTCTGCATCTGCAGTGCTGTGTCTGACTCCCTGCCAGCTCCCAGATCAGCTTCTCTGATTGGTTGATGTCCAGCAGCTAAAGTTGCATTTTTCCAACTCCAGCAGCTGCTGCTTTCACAGCGTGTGCGATACTCAGAAGCTCATGAGGTGCTGCTCCTGCTGCTCTAGATGTTTCAAAATGCCCCCAACCATAAACTTTGCATGTAAAGCAGCTACTTCTGCTGCTGAAAGCACGTTCGGGGTGAACGTAGAATTATATCGCAGGGTGCACGTCACAGACACCCTCACATGCACTAGAAACACCACCTCAATGGTCAAAAGGACGTGAGGAGAGCCCACCTGCCCCCACCCATCCTCCCCACCTTCTCCAGAAGCACCATAGAGAGCGTTCTGACCAGCTGTGTCACTGTGTGGTGTGGAGGCTGCAGCGCCTCAGACTGGAAGAAGGTGAGAACAGCGGAGAGGATCATGGGGGCTCCTCTTCCCTCCATTATGCTGCGTTCACACCGGACGCAGCTGGCGCGACAGAAGCAGCGAGTTTACATGCAAAGTCAATGGTTGACGCGCGTCAAGGCGCAGCAAAAGGTCTTGCGGCGCGTTTTGAGCAGCAGGCGCAGCGCATCTGAGCAGCAGAAGCAGCGCGTCCGGAGCGTTTAAGCATCTGACGCGCGTGACACACCGCAAACGCGCTGCTGATCGAGATGGAAAAATTTAATTTTTGCTGCTCGACGCGCCGCGTCAACCAATCAGAGGAGCTGATCTGGGAGCTGCAGGGAGAGAGACACAGCGCTGATGATACACAGCACTATGATCACTCATCTGAAACAGTTTACTGACGCATAAATTAACTTAAAATTTAAAAATCTGTTGGCAGAATATGTTCGCTTTTATTATTCTGGTGCCTGCAGACCGGATTATTTAGATGAAAAACACCTACCAGCTGCCGCGGTGAACCGCGAGGAGGCGACCCGGCCAGAGGCTGCTGTTGAAGGGATTCCTACTGTCGGCGCACCGCTGGTATGTGGGGGTCTGAGCGGCTCCAACAGAAATAACATTGGGAGGCAGGATTTTAATCTGGATGAACTGACTGCACTGATTAAGTTTTCAGGTGTATTTTCTCACTTAAAAATATATTAAAACTACTTTATTCCCACTGATCACAGCAAATATAGCTGCAACGCAAAGAAAGGACAGTGAAGCTCCGCCCAACGCGCGTCAGACCCACTTTTGGACCGTGCAGCCAGAGCAGCAAAGCTGCTTCAGCCACGCGTCAAAACTAACTGGTACAAGCAGAAAAAATAAAGCAACAGACGCGATTTTAATGCTTTTGCTGCGTCCGGTGTGAACGTAGCATTAAAGACATTTCATCCCAGCGCTGCGTTTCCCGAGCCGTTACATCAACAATGACTCCTCACCCCCCCACCATGGACTGTTCTCCCTGCTTCCCTCTGGGAAGAGGCTTCACAGCATTTAATGCAGGACCAGCAGGTTCTGCAACAGCTTCTTCCCCACCGCCATCAGACTGATGAACTGATGAGAAAACTCTAAATCACAGACTCTGCATCACACTGATAACACCAAACCAACAATACTGCAGATTTGCTGCATAGATATTAAAGCTCTGAACTTCCAGATTAATGCGTTTTTTTTTCTCCCACACTGTTTAAATTTGATCACTGTTGCACTTTAAAAAATGGAAATGTTCATTTACTGTCTGAAAGCTGTACTAAACACTCTGTGGATACACAACGACAATAAACGTTAGGAGTAAGATTAGAGATTAGATTAGATGTTTGATTAGACGTTGTAGTTTAATTCTAAATGTACAATTTTATTTCAGTTTTATGCAGAAATCCCATAAGTGAACGTTGATGATGAATGTTAGTCTCTACCCGATAAAGACATGTTCTGAAAAGCTTCAGCTCCCCATTAAACCATGGGTGTAATACAGGAATCTGTTTTATTTCCATTTCTCTGAGTAATCAATGCTTGTCCGTCTGACTCGTCTCATCTTATAGCTTTCTGCACGACTCAAGGTCATCATATGATTTCGGATCCTGTCGCATACTTTAATAGGCACACAAACATTCACATGCATTTACATAATGAGGCTTGCAGGTTGGGAGCAGCGGTGATTTGTTCTGGAGCTGATTGCTCATTATCATCCGAGTGGATAGAATGACCTGCTGAACTTCAAGGTGTGAGTCCCAGACACCGTGCAGGTGTGTACTTCTGTTTTGGTATCAGAGTGAGGACCATGTACCTGGTTTTACCATCAAAATAAGGACAGTTTATGTCAAAGTGAGGACATTTACTTGGTCCTTCCCTCATTTTGTATAGAATAGAATAGAATAGAATTTAACTTTATTGTTACTACACTATCGCAAGTACAAAGCAATGAAATGTAGATTGCATCTATCAAAAACTCCTTTACACCATATAAATATTTATTTACATGTGCTCAGAGACTATATATGTATCGACTATAAATGCTATATATAAACAGAGCCATCTTAGATTCGTTCTTCAGGACGAAAATTATTATTAGTTTTAGTCTCATTTTAGTCATTAGGACATGTTTTAGTTGGTTTTAGTCGACTAAAACTTAAAAAGGTTTTAGTCACTATTATGTTGAAAAAAAAAAAAGTAAACATTTACAATTTGCAATAACAACAAGATTCTTTCCTAAACTGACAGCTCTATCCTAGATGCTACAATATCTGGGTATGGAATACTGCTGTGCAGATCATCATTGCTGTTGGACAGAAAACTTTGATTTATCGAATTCAAATAAACTTTTTTATGAATGAATGCCCTACTTTATAAAACAGTGTCTCACAGAAGCTGTGAAAATAGCAGATCTAGTTCAACACATCATGTTGGTTAATATAGCAGACAGACAAAATGTCCAATGAAGGAATGATTTTAGACATCCAACGTTTCCATTCCAAAGCAAATACTTCCTGATCTACAATGAATGCTGCATTAAACAAAGATCAATAAAATCTGCATTACTGCAAAAAAGCAAAGAACAAAAACATTCTTCTTTCTACTTTTTAATTTTTACTTTATTTCTGAGAATTTCCCCCTCAGTTCCTGCTGCTCAGGGGTCAAAGTAGATTTAAATTCACATAGTTCACAGAGATTTTCCGTCCCTTTTTCAGACACACTGCTTTCTGTAGATTTCCTTGATGGTAGGGAGCGTAGGACCGGCCAAAGAGCAGCCAAGGACCTGCCAAGGTCTAACCAAGGACCAACCAAGGAACAACCAAGGACCGGCCAAGGACCAACCAAGGACCTGCCAAGGACGTGCCAAGGACCAACCAAGGACCAGCCAAGGATCAACCAAGGACCAGCCAAGGACCAACCAAGGACCTGCCAAGGACGTGCCAAGGACCAACCAAGGACCGGCCAAGGACCAACCAAGGACCTGCCAAGGACCAACCAAGGACGTGCCAAGGACTAACCAAGGACCAGCCAAGGACCAACCAAGGACCTCCCAAGGACCAACCAAGGACATGCCAAGGACCAACCAAGGACCAGCCAAGGACCAACCAAGGACCTGCCAAGGACCAACCAAGGACGTGCCAAGGACCAACCAAGAACCGGCCAAGGACCAACCAAGGACCAGCCATGACCAACCAAGGACCTGCCAAGGATCAACCAAGGAACTGCCAAGGACCAACCAAGGACCTGCCAAGGATCAACCAAAGAACTGCCAAGGACCAACCAAGAACCGGCCAAGGAACAATCAAGGACCGGCCAAGGATCAACCAAGGACCAGCCAATGACCAACCAAGGACCTGCCAAGGACCAACCAAGGAACTGCCAAGGACCAACCAAGGACGTGCCAAGGACCAACCAAGGAACTGCCAAGGACCAACCAAGGACCAACCAAGGACGTGCCAAGGACCAACCAAGGAACTGCCAAGGACCAACCAAGGACCTGCCAAGGACCAACCAAGGACGNCAAGGACCTGCCAAGGACCAACCAAGGACGTGCCAAGGACCAACCAAGAACTGGCCAAGGATCAACCAAGGACCTGCCAAGGACCAACCAAGGACCAACCAAGGACGTGCCAAGGGCGACAGTGGTGTTGGATATAAGAGTTTGAAATCGAAGGATTGACGTTTCAAGCCCTGGCTCCAACTTTCATTGTCGTTGTGTCCTTGGGCAAGACACTTCACCTGCATTGTCTACTGATGGTGGTCAGAGGGCCTCGTGGCGCCAGTGTACGGCAGCCCCTCTTCTGTCAGTGAGCCCCAGGGCAGCTGTGGCTACAATGTAGCTTGCCACCATCAGTGTGCGTGAATGGGTGAATGAATGTAGTGTAAAGCGCTTTGGTCAAGTCTCCTGACTTGAAAAAAGGTGCTATATAGGTACATGCCCAGGACGGCTGCTACTGTAGGTTTAGAAATAAAACAATCTCTTAGTCATGATGAATAAAAAGCAACAAATGAACTGCCTTTTTTGTATAACAGTGGTGTAATATGAAAAGAGAGAAGGCGTAATCATTTATCTTTCTGACAGAGGAGCTGTAAGAAAAGACGAGGCTGCCTTTCAAACATTAAAAAAGTTCAATGAATCCTCCAGAAGAAAAAAGACCTGCTAAGCTTAGAAAAACTCATAACAAATGATTTCACGTTGGGAACAAATGAGAAGATCTCAGCCCACCGCCGCATTTTTCCATCTGTGTCAAGCAGAAGAGGTCTTTACATCTCAACTTTTGATTAATGACCTGCATTTTCACTGTGCCTGTGTGCAGTTAGAAACAGAGATCGCACAAAAGAGTTTGACAGACGGAGAAAATGGAAAGCATCATAAAGTTAGTGTAGTGTGGCTTCAGACGGGGTCTGTGAAGTGTGATGAAGAGAGCCGGTGTTTATCCTTCAAGCCTGGAGCTGTAAATATCTGTCAGGAGATTTTTATTCTTTTTTTTCTAGTTTTAACACACATAAAGAAAGCAGCAGCAGGGAGTCGGGGTCCGATTAACAATAAAGGCTTTGTTTCCAAATATGCAGCCTTTACACTTAATTACCCACTTAGGATTATTTTCCTGCTCCTATACTTTGGTCACAACTTACAAACCAACTAAATCCATCCATTTTCTCCAGCTTAGTCCTGTTAGGTTCGCGGTGGGGGAGGTGCCTATCTCTGGCAGTCTATGAGCAAGAGGCGTGGTCCACCCAGGACAGGTCGCCAGTCTGTCGCAGGGCAACACAAAGACACACAACCATGCACACGCACACACCTAAGGCTAAGCTCAGACCGCACACTGCAGAAGCAGCAAAAACATGCGTGCTGCGTCATCTCTGCTGCTTGTCCACATTAAGGTCAGACGTCCAGTATAGTGTGTCCAGATGCGTCTGATGCTTCTGCTGCTCCTGTGTTCAATGGCAGAGAGCAGCTCTGCTATATTTGCTGTGATCAGTGTGTAAAAAGTAGTTTGAATCTATTTTGAAGTGAGAAAGTCCTCCTGAAAACATGGTTTGTGCAGTCAGTTAAGGTATCGACAATGGAGGAAGAGAACATGGACCACTCCAGCTCCATGTCTCCAACCTCCCTCAGGATCTGGGAGAAACTCATCCAGAGGTGGGAGTTAAAGGCCGCACCAGACGTTCCCTCACAGAACGCTTAGGGCTAATTTATGCTCAGAAACCAGCAGTGGAGTCAAAAGTTCACACATTTGTTACTGAAGTATAGATTGTGAAGCCATGACTGACTGTATCCTACCAAAATAAGTCAGCAGTTATATTTAAAGCAGTCAAATATAGTTAATCAATTATTTTCTTTGATATAAATATTATATCAATAAACCAACCATCTATCCATTTTCTGACACGCTTAATCCCAAGTGGGGAGGCGAGGAGTGCTAGTGCGTATTTTCAGCTGCGTATCGGGCGCATCGATACAAAGGGCAACTGTCAACCAGCTCCACAGGCGGCCCCGTCCAGGAAACACACAGCCAGGCAGACGAGCTGCAAGGCAGCTCCCATGTCAGAGGATGAAGAGAGCACATCCAGTTAGTTACAGTCAGAGAAACAGGACTACACTGGAAAACAGGCCAAGCTCCAACATCTAGAAACAAAGGTGTTGAGGGCAGCAGCACAGCTGATATTTCTCTCCAGGATGGAGTCACAGCCAAACAGGAACAGACCAGATGAAGCTACTATGAGAAAAAGCAGAGAGAGCAGAACGTTAGAGATTGAACTAATAGATTCTGCAGAGTGGGAGAATAGAGATAGAATGAAGCAGAATGATGAAAAAGGGGTCCCTATGTCCTCCAGCAGTCTAAACCTATAGCAGGGGTCTTCAACGTTTTCCAGGCTAAGGATCCCAAACTGATGGTGAGATGGAGCAGGGACCCTCTAATTATATATGTATGGTATTAAATAGTGTTATATCAAACTGGTCCTATAGAAAATCTATTACAGATGGAGTAATGTAACTAAAGTAATTTCCTGGGATTATTAAAGTATTTCTGATTCCTGGTTGATGGGACAGGTGTTGTGAAGGAAACGGTGCCCAGCTTGAAAGAGCTCCTGTGTGTCGCTGAATGTGTGCATTGATGACTGAAAGACATCTTCTGCCTCCATTTATCTGTTTACTACAGTCTGTTGAATTCATGTTAATGTGGATTTAAAGACATTTTAATAAGTGGAAAAAATTGCAGGAGGGATTATAAAAAAAAGTCTAATAAATAAACCCAAACTTTCGCGATCACCATGTAGTACCTCTGTGGACCCACTAGGGGTCGCGGACCCCTGTTGAAGACCTCTTCGCTATAGTAACATGCTTTCAGAGCCTTTTGTGGCATAAAGGCTCTGAAAAAAGAAAATAATAATGTTAATATCCATAACTGAAACAAACAGTTTGCTTCTGCTTTAAATTCAGGCTCTAAGCTTTGAACTCATTTTGAATCTGCCTCTGAAGCTTGTTTTGGATCCTATCTAATAAAACCTCCCACACCTACAGCAGGTCATTTTTAATAGGTGGTGATTTGAATATTTTTGTCACTTTATGAGACTGAGGATTTTGCATAATGCAGAAAAGGATGGGAGCAGAGTGAGATCACAGGATGCTGTTGCTCTGATTACAGGGTGGCGTCGCAGCGAGGTCTCCTAATCAGTCATGTTTTCTCACAAACAGATTTAGTGATTAACCTGAAGGCGACTGAAATTACAAAACATAGACCCTGGTTCCTCACAAAGACGGGATCTTTAGCAAACATTGTGTTTCATGTTAAAAGTATCATGTTCGTGATTATTTAGAGATTAGAGTTGTTGACAATATTTTGGGCAAAAAATGCTGAAAAAAAAGCACAGAGAAAATATAGTAACAAATGCATTTAAATTAATCTGATTAAAGACTCAAACAAAATCATGCAGACTTATTTTTCTATCCTTCAAGTTAGATTTCATCAGGCTGCTGCAAACCACAGAGATACAACATAAGGTCTCACTGGACTCAGCCACTTCTTGCTGGATATTTGAAATGTTAAAATCCCACATATATTTAGTCTGAGGATGAATCTGGTTTGCAGGATTCATCAGCTTTCATTCATTCAACAGCTGCTGCGATGCTCACGGTTTTATTCATGTTCTCTGGTTTATACAGTCTGCAGTCTTTGAAGTGTGACTGATGCTTGAGTCGATGCAAAGCCCCACAATCCACTGCATTCATATACTGTAGAGCGAAGAGGCCTCGCTCTGTGACCCAAAAAAAAAATACAACTGGTGTAAAAAAAGAAAAAAGGACATTTAGATTTTTAAAAGGTTTTATTGAAATTAAATGCTGGTACATGAATTTGCTGAGTAGAATAAGTTATACACAACGTTGATGGGGATTCCAAAAAGTTAAAGATAAAAACCAATCCACTGGACTTTGTTTCCAAGTTTGAAGATGTTTCTTTCCCCATCCAGGAAGGTTTCTCAATTCAAAATGTCAGAAATAGCGTTGAGTTCCAGGCTTTTAGAGAGTAGCCCAACAAAGCCTTGTAATGGCTTAGAAAACATGGAGATTGAAACTGGAAAACCAGCTCCACTCCTTAATAATGGGAGTCATTGAGTTCGTTATTGGCTGCAATAACCGATACTGACCCATTCCTCTGGAAAGGCAGTAGTTAAGGGTCATTGTTGACCTGGCGAGATGTTTTGTTCCCCTGCATAGTGATGGGTGTTGAGATATCCTTTTGGTAAAATTTCTCACTTTTCATGTGTTAAAAAGGTATTTGTTAGCTGTTTTGTGAAGTAGATTTAATGTCAATCTTACAGTGTCCACTGTGCTGATCCCGTTTGCTTCAGAAAACGATCAAATTAGCTCAGGAAGAGAGCTGAATAGCTAGGAGAGGCCTGCCAGGAAAGAGTACTGATGGTCCCGGAAGAGGCTACAGCTGGCCCAGGCTAACTAGAGGCTAACCATGTAGGACTGAACTACAAAGGCTGAGGATCAGATTTGTCTGCTGGGCAGAGCGAGGTCCGAAGTAAGGGGGAGAGTGGCTGCAGCTAACCTTAAGGTGGACGGTGTGACATCAGAGGAGCCTTCAGGGAGGAAGAGCAGGAAGAGATGACGGCAGGCCAAGGCTAGCATCTAGATGCCAACTGCTGGAGATGGACCGAGGATGGCTGATCATCAGAGGAACCTGCTGCCAATGTTTTTATAGTGTCTTTTGTTGTTGGCACTCCTATAAATATACTGGTGTGATAACTTAGTATTTGTTTGATTGGTAATTGGTAAACATTTATTTTGAATTTATAGCCCGCCCCTGGAGAAAACTCCACCAGTCACGGCTGGCGTAACGTCACTGGCATGCGCAGGGGCCGAATAGTTCTGGTACAGACACCACTGCAGTCTGACCATTAGATGTCACTGAAACTTGTCGCCGTTTCCTGGTGTGACCTTTCTCTGTTCCTGGCTGGTCAAGGCATAATTTAGGCATGGTATTTAGGTCTGAAGCTGAGGTTAATGGGGCGTGTTGGATTCGAGAAATGCATGTGTAAGGGCCTGAGCTTACATGAGAATTACTATCCTGTATTACTTAATACTACCAGGGGTAGTAGCTTAGGGAGAGTAGGAGTTACTTGAGGTATGTGCTTATGGGAGTGTGTGGTAGTGTGATATGTGTATGTTTCCCGCCCCACAACTTAGAATAGAAAACCAGTTTGAATAAGCAATTATGTTTTATTAGAGCTCTAAGCTCAGAGACTGGTAAATGTAAATGGAATAATAAAATAGATTTTTCTTCTTAAATTAAATAATAGGACAGTAAAATAAAAACTAGTCTTGAGTAATTAACTTAAAATTATGTCACCAAATAGCCTTCAGAGGCGCTTAAACACACTCAGTTCCTTATGAACCCAAACTCGTATTTTGTAATCGAAATTGTAAACTCAAAGCTATCCAATATGTCCCGGGACCGTACTAACTGAAATACTGGATCATTTAACAGTTAACCTCGTTTGAAAATGTATAAAGCTTGGTAAGCCAACCCCAATTTACCCACTAGGGCTACCAAAGAGAAAGGCTACCACCACATAAATGAAACATTATCAAGGTTACTGCCAGTCTAGGGATACAAATGCATCACAAACATACAGCAAAACAATACAGGCAATAACGTCACGGTGTCCCGAATGTCCATCAATGCAGCTGTAAGCACAGTTCCATGAAATCAAATACCGTTTATCCGCTCAGTGAGACTTCGCCCAGCAGTTGCACAAAAGTTCAGTCCCCAAAGTGCAAAGGACTCCTTAAAGCAATGCTGCCTTTAGTGAAGTCATGTGGCAGGGTATACTCACAGTCCCGTGGAAGAGGGGAAGGGAGAGGCTGGAGAAGAAATTGTTCGACCTGTTCGGATCGGAGCGAACCGATGTTCATGGACCCCAGCACCGTCTTCTTGCCGTGACTCGCCCAGCTGTCACCACTCGCAAGGTTCTAACACCTGAACTTTGTGTAAGACAAGTTTACATGCAAAACATATAACTTTACTGCACCAAACTTCTCATGCTGCCGGTGTCTGTGTTTCAGCATGTTCGAATCCTCCTCCGTTCTACTCTGCTCCGCCTCTCCACTCTCCCTCCACACCTGCGCTCCCCCTTATTGGCCGAGAGGCAAGTCACGTTCTCCCCCACATGTGCACCAGAATAGGGTCTGTGGGTGGCACACAGTTGGAGGGATTTCAATATGCTCAGGTGAACAGGGGGTTGGTGGCCCTTGCTGTGGCCCGTGCTTACAGACTGCCTGTACAAAGTCTAATCGATAGCATCGGTAGCTTTAGTGAGCTTAATGAATTTCAGCACAGTTCCCAAATAAGATGCAAATGGTGCAAGAAAAACCCAGCCATGAAATTTCTCACAATTAAATACTCTAGTCAGCTGTTACTGATGTTTTAGCAAAGTTAAACTCATTAGAAATCTGTGTGCTACTTATTGTCTTATCTACAAACCCATAACTAACACATGGAAGAAGCAGTTATAACAGAGGAAAATACTTCACTCTCATTTGGTCAATTAACTGTGAAAACAAACAAAAAAAAGGTCTTTAAAATCTGCAAAGAGAATCGGTTTGGACTTAAATAGAAATGTAATAGTGTCATTACCATGAAAAACCAGTGACCTGTATGCCATCCAGTAAGTATACAAACACACAGATAAAATCAAGCAGCACAGGTGCAGACTCACACACATGCATAATGGATGGAGGATGCTATCAGAGTGTCCTTTCTTTCCTAGGTTCATGAGATTAGACTGCAGAAGGGGAAAGAAATTACACAGCCTCAAAACACTCAGTGACATTCTGCTGTGATTTTAAACTCTCGAGAAGACACAAGGACACTTGACTTCTTTTGTTACAACAGAGGAATGTTCATGGGATTTCCTCTGCTATGTGTCTTGCATCCTCTGTGTGCTGTAGCTGTAGTGGCTGTATTTATCCATCCATAACAGACATTCATCCATTTCCTATGCACATGAAAGTCAGGAAACATTTCCAGCAGCAGACAAGGTGTCCAAGTAGTAACAGGCTTGTAACTTTGAGACAGAGCCTAGCAGAAGACACATCCACCCCAAAGGGAAGGTGTTTAGATATCTGGACAAAAAAATCGATCTGTTTTTTTGAGCCACATCTTACATTATTTTAAATCTGACCTAAAGTTTTTAAAACACTCTAGATCTCGCCATGTCATTGTTCAGAAATGGCGTCAATTTTGATTACATGTTGCCTCGAGACCCCATAAATGATTGGTCAGATTTTTCTAGTGATACCGACAGATTAAAAGTAATTTACATACCTCCCAGTTCCTCGTAGTTAACAGAGATTACCTATGTTGACTTTATTACACAGATTCTGATCTAAGACAATGCAGTACACTGCAGTACACTGCATTAAGTCATTGACCTGCAGCAGATTGGGTCGAGTCAATGATCTGCAGTAGACTCTATAAGGTAATTGACCTGAAGCAGATTAGGTATAGTCACTGACTTGCAAAAGATTTCTTCAAGTCATTGACCTGCAGCAGAATGGGTCGAGTCTTTGACTTGTAACAGACTGGGTCGAGTCAATAACTTGCACCGTATTATATAGAGTAATTGACCTGAAGCAGATTTGGTCAAGTCATTGACTTGTAGCAGAATGGGTGAAGTCATTGACTTGCAGCAGATTCTACGGAGTAATTGACATGAAGCAGATTAGGTCAAGTCATTGACTTGTAGCAGATTGGGTCGAGTCAATGACTTGCAGCAGATTCTAAGGAGTAATTGATCTGAAGCAGATTGGGTTGAGTTATTGACCTGCAGCAGATTCTGGAGAGTAATTAACCTGAAGCAGATTGGGTCGAGTCATTGGCTGTTTCTCAATTCACTAGAATGCGAGTACGTACTTGTATTCTTGCCTAGTATGTTTTTGAGAAGAACACAGGAAAGTCTGGACTTGGTGAGAACGGGAGTGCGCAGCATTAATATGGGTCAATTGGAACAGAAGCGTACTGATGACGTCACCTCACGCTCAGCTCATCTAGTCTGCATTTCACCTCCTGTTATTAATAGTCTCTGGATAATAATAGATTCTGACTTTTTTCATTTAGTGGGGGAATAATAATGAAACAGTCAGATAAACACAAATCAAACAAACATTTTGCCAAATAAACAAACAAACAAAAAAAATCACCATTAGAGCCGCGGTCCTTCACACATGGCTATGGAGAGAGAGGGCTGCAGCAGAAGGACTGCGGTTAGCCCTGGCTGCCATCAGATTATCTTAAAACATACTTTTTTTGAACAACAGCAACACAGCGAAATTTTAACTTTCAAAGGAGCGCTTCATTGAAAGCTGCTGCTGCCACAGTTCATGGTTGGACAGCTGTCAATCTCAAGAACGGACAAGTCTGCTCTGATGCACACTCGATAAAGAGGGCGGGGCCGGAACAACATCCGGGATTTGGTGCATCCTTGGTCTGGCGTACTCTGCAATTAGAACAGTGCTAGGACTGAGGCTGATGACGTATCACAAGCATACGAGAACGCTCAAGAACACATATTGAGAAACGGCTTTTGACTTGCAGCACATTGGGTCAAGTCAACAACCTGTAGCAGATTCTATAGAGTAATTAACTTGAAGCAGACTGGGTCAAGTCATTGACTTGCAGCAGAACAAGTCCAGTCATTGACTTGTAGCTAATTCTACAAAGTAATTGACTTGTAGCAGATTAGGTCAAGTCAATGACTTGCAGCAGATTCCGTAGAGTAACTGACCTGAAGCACATTGGGTTGAGTCATTGACTTGCAACAGTTTTGGTCAAGTCAAGTCAAGTCAAATCTTTTCAATGTGCTGGTGAAGATTCTCAGTCATCCAAATCATACAATAGAAGTCATTCAAAATTTCCCCACTTATCCTTGGCTGGCCCTTGGCTGGCCCTCTACAATCATCTCCTGGTCAGACCCTGTAATTCAGTGAAAGGGTGGATTCAGAGTAATATGATATGCAAGAAGTTGTTACTCCAGTGCCAAGAAGTTGGAGGGGATTTTGCTGGGAGTTGGAAGGATGTGGGGCTTCATTTCAGCTGGCGTTTGACTAGGAAGGGCTATTTTGAATGGCTGCTATAGTAGTCATTTAAAAAAAGTAAAAAAAAAACAATTCATCCAGGAAGTTTTTTCAATTCAATATGTCAGAAATAGCGTTGAGTTCCAGGCTTTATACCGTAGCCTAACAAAGCCTTGTTTTTAGTCCACTTTAAAAAGCCTCGAACTCAACGCTAATTGTCCTAAAAACAAGTGTTTATTTAGCCTTCTGTCACGCTCAGCGCCGTAGATGCACATGAATATCTGCTGTTTCTTGCTGTTCTTTCAGGATGAGAGAATCCTGTAAAGTCAATGACTGGATGCAATCAGCTGGCTTTCCTCAGATAGAAAACCTTTTTCCCACCTGACTAGTTGAACTGTTGTTTCTGTGAAATGATCTGACCTGACAGGTGTGGTGAACTGGCACTATATAAATAAACTGGACTGAATGCATAAAGTCTTCCTCTGGCATTACGTTTCAGGCAGACGTTCAATAGTGTGATTAGAGTACTATCTTTCATAACTCAGATTGGTGTTTCTAATTATCTGTACCTGATGAGATTTTTATACATCGAGGATAGTTTTACATACCAGAGGGGGAGCAGAAGCATAACTTCTATCTGCTTTCCAAATAAGATTAGTTGTTCTATGACAAAAATTGCTCCATCATTAAAATTGTGCTGCTGAAAACAAGACCAAAAACATGACAGAGGGAACAGAGAACCTGTAGTGCTGGTCAGTTAAATTAAGCAGAGGTTATAGAATAAGTGACTACTGGTATCTTTCCTCCTTCCAGGAAACGTTTGGCTCTGAAGTCCCAGAGAAATGAATAACTGCCCTTATATTTTAAATCAGACATCCATCCATCCATGTTTAGTCGTCGGATGTAACAGCATCCGACGCAGCAGAAAAAATAAACAAACTGTGATTTAAAAAAAAGTTAATAAACAATCCACTGGAATTTGTTTCTAAGTTCATGGATTTATACAGCAGCCCAACAAAGCCTTGTTTTTGCTTTGAAAACATGCAAATAGAAACGGATGGACGGGTCCACCCCTTTGGAATGGGGTTCGTTTGGCTTCTTTGTTAGCCTGCAATGCCCCATACCTGTCTATGCCTCTGAAAGGGGGGGTCGTTTGGCTTCTTTGTTAGCCTGCAATGCCCCATACCTGTCTATGTCTCTGAAAGGGAGGTCATTTAAGGTTTTTGGTGGCAGCAGATTGTGCCAGCGTGCTTCTGCGCATTTCACTATGTTTCTGTGTGTTTCAGCATGTTTCTGTGTGTTTCAGCATGTTTCTGTGTGTTTCAGCATGTTTCAGGGTCTTTCTGCATGTTTCTGTGTTTCAGAGTGTTTCTGTGTGTTTCAGAGTGTTTCTGCATGTTTCAGCGTGTTTTTGTATGTTTCAGCGTGTTTTTGTGTGTTTCAGAATTTTTCTGCGTGTTTCAGCATGTTTTCTGTGTGTTTCAGTGTTTCAGAGTGTTTCTGCGTGTTTTTGTGTGTTTCAGTGTGTTTCTGTTTGTTTCAGCGTGTTTCAGCTTGTTTTTGTGTGTTTCAGCGTGTTTTTGTTTGTTTCAGTGTATTTTAGCGTTTCAGCGTGTTTTTGTGTTTCAGAGTGTTTCTGCATTTTTCAGCGTGGTTTTGTGTTTTTAAGAGTTTTTCTGCATGTTACAGCGTGTTTTTGTATGTTTTAGCGTGTTTTTGTGTGTTTAAGAGTTTTTCTGCGTGTTACAGCGTGTTTTTTTGTGTTTTAGCGTGTTTTTGTGTGTTTCAGAGTTTTTCTGTGTGTTTCAGCGTGTTTTTGTGTTTCAGCGTGTTTTTGTGTGTTTTTTGTGTGTTACACTGTGTTTTTCTGTGTTTCAACGTGTTTCTGTGTGTTTCAGCGTGTTTTTGTGTGTTTCAGTGTTTTTCTGTGTGTTTCAGTGTGTTTTTGTGTGTTTCAGCATGTTTTTGTGTGTTTTAGAGTGTTTCTGCGTGTTTCAGCGTGCTTTTGTGTGTTTCAGCGTGTTTGTGTGTGTTTGTGTGTGTTTCAATGTGTTTCTGCATGTTTCCGTGTGTTTCAGCGTGTTTCTGTGTGTTTCAGCGTGTTTTTGTGTGTTTTACTGTTTCAGCATGTTTCAGCATGCTCATAACTGAACTTTTTTGTTGTACATTAGGCATATGCTGGTCTCAATCATCAAGATGAACAAGGGCTTCAGGTAGAGTCTGCAGACATAAACGATGATGTATCAGCTGATGTTCTGAACCTGAACAGAGGAGCAGGAATAATCTCTCTTCTCAGATGAATTTAGGCTGAGGTGAAGGTTTCAAAACAAATACATAAAGACAAGAGAAAGGAAAGATTTTAGGACGAGCGTTTAAAGACAGACTGAGGTCAATGAAGCTAAAGGTTGTGGTAAATTCTGACCTTCAGTGTGTTTGATGCTGCTTGCATTTCCTCTGACTTAATGCACCCCCCCCACACATAGAGCTTGCTGTAAGCTTATTATCTCTGTCAGGTTTCTCACAGTCATACAGTCTAATGCGGAGAAACAGAGGATAATGTGAACTTCAGCTCTTCAATTTAACCCTGAGCCGAGTATCTGACAGCCCGCTCAGCGTCTGCCCGTCTTACTTTGTATCTCAGCCTGAGTTCGGGCTGATTATTTTATCGCTTCCAAAGCGAACTGATAAGCAGGAAGGAACGGAAACGCCTTCATCTGTACATAAACACACTAAGCAGTTCTTACTGCCTTCCATGCTTTGATGTGAGGCTGAGTACTTTAATACAAAAACTCCTCTGATCTGCTTCTTCTCTTTGTTTTTAAAAATTGTAAAAGAGCTCGAGGCTGTTTTTGATGACTTTCTTTACTGATAATCTCTTTATTGGTCCAAAATCTTTACATTAAAGCAACCAAAGAGGCCTGGCAGCTTAGTAAATTAAATATATAGTTCCAGTATGTTATGTTCAAATGTTTCTCGTATGATAGAAGTGATAAGCTGTTCTGAATAAAAAAAAAAAAAACAGACTGATATATATCCCATATAGAAAAGAAATACCCACTTAAATGTAAAGTGTTCAATAACCAAAAACTGTCTATTAGAAAATGCTGAAAGCTTCACAGTTAAAATGTAAACTTAGGAAGATAATACGCTAATATCTTCAAGGCTAATGCAGGCCTCCAAGGCTAACACTGGCCTCTCCAAGGCTAACACTAGCCTCTCAAAGGGTAACACTAGCCTCACCAAGGCTGCCATCGGCCTCTCCAAGGCTAACACTAGCCTCTCCAAGGCTAACACTGGCCTCCAAGGCTAACACTGGCCTCTCCAAGTAACACTAGCCTCTCCAAGGCTAACATTGGCCTCTCCAAGGCTAACACTAGCCTCTCCAAGGCTAACATTGGCCTCTCCAAGGCTAACACTAGCCTCTCCAAGGCTAACACCAGCCTCCAAGGCTAACACTGGCCTCTCCAAGGTTAGAACAGCCTCTCCAATGCTAAACCCCAACCCAACCATGGCTAACAACAGGTTTAACATGACTAATTCCATTGAATCCAAGGCTAACACCTGTCTTTCCGAGGCTAACACAAGCCTCTCCAATACTCCAATGCTAAGCCTAGTCTATCTTTGCTAGTGGACAGCAGAGGAAAAACTAAATCCTGCAGATTACCATTTTAGGCAAGCTAGTAACCAGCCTTTTTGGGCTACCACTAGTGAGTGCTCTCCTCAGTTAGCGGTATCATCACACCGCAACTGGGTTTGCAAAAGCACTCATTTCAGTGCTCCTACCACCCAAATGCATAAAAATAAAGAATATTTGTGGTTTAATTAATTATTTGTTTGCATGACTCTGGTTATTGTATCCTTAACTTAAACAGGGATGCGGTGTACAGCATAGTATGGACTTCTGAGTAAAACAGGAATCAGGAAGATGGTTGGAGTTCAGGACTGTAGGAAGGTGAAGTTTCACTTCATCTACCCTTCATTTGTTGAAGTTCATATAGTCCGTGGAAGGAGATGGAGTGGTTATTTGAATGATTATTAATGCATGTTCCCCCCAGGTGTTCATACATACATAGGTTAGAGGTCTGGCTGTGTGTATGCTGTTTGCTCTGCAGCAGAAACATAACCTCCGTTTCTATTTTCTCAGCCAAAGCACACAACCATACATCACACTTTCATTTACATAGTGTGCTCAGCGTGTACACACCAGCTTATACGACTGGGAGTGATGCAAAACAGATTTGATCAATGTGAAAAAACAACAGAACATTTTTCAGCAGCAGACAAACTATGTGGCTGCAAAAACATGTTTTTTTTTTTTATGAAAGAGCAGAATCAGCATATTTGTTTTCACATTTTATACAACATCTTGTGCTTAATTAGCCTAAAACCAAGTTACACTATTAGCTTATTTGCTTGTTATCTAATGCCTGAATTAATTAATCTAAACTGTGACTGCTAACAAACTTTCTTCAGCAACCAGCCATGGCCTCAAGCAGGCCTAGAGCAAACATTTTCTTTTTGAATAAGATATTTTTTTTATAAAGGTTGAAGAATAGAGCTAGAAGCCAGAAAACATATGACCATAATGTTTCAGCACATCTCCTGGTAACATTGACAACGTTCCTGAACTTCCTCCTTAAGGCAAAGCCTGGCCTCTTACCCGGAGGGAGGAATTTAGTTTTTCCTGGTTGATAACTATGGCCTGAGGCTGTGGATGCTGTGAAGAAACGTTTTTATTCTGAAGGCTGCAGCCTGTAGACGCTAACAGAGTCGTATCATCTAAATCAGTAAATATCAGATGCTGCAGATCCCCCCAAAAAAGTTTCCCTCCTCTCCATGTCTCCTATCAGTCTGCAGTCCTTAGGAGCTTGCAGGTTGTAGATATTCTACGGTTTTAACACACCTGAGGCGTAGCAACGACATCTTTTACTGAGGGATGTTGGATGTGGTTGGAAAATTTAGGTTCTCTTATTTCACATATTAATTTATCCTATTTACTCACTATTACAGTTTTCACTCAGGCTGTTTCACCTGCAAGGCCACACAATTCCCCTGCGTGAGCAGACATAGCTTCTTCCCATAACAAACCAGATACTTTATCAAAGTTTATTCTTAACATATTACTGTTTAACCAAAGTGTCTGTAATTTGTTTTGACTGACAAATTTCTATTATTGTAAGTAAAGGAAACACATTCTGCCCAGGCAGAACAGGGCTGATTACCCTGCAATATCATAAACTGTTCTCTCTTTGCAAAGATAAAAATAAAGTGAAATGAGTGAAATTCATCGATCTCCGTTTATTTAACTGGAGCAAATAGTTGAATACTTTTTTCTCCACTACATTGGACTAGAGGGAGATCTAACAGATGCAGGAAAGTGGCCCTTAAGCACTGCTTTAGGACACCATCTTCCCGGTGAACACGGTCTATGGTCCATAACCCCAGCCTGCAGATGCTACCCTACTTCCCTGTTAAGAAGGCCTGTCAGAAACAGTTATGTCCAAAGCAATCGGCACCTCAAGGCGAATGTATCTCACACTTGGTTCCCTGCAGCTGGGAAGCTTTTTTGACTCGAAGGTGACGGTTAGAAAGTTGGGTGATGTTGTTTAAACAGCTTTCATGTGAGGTTTCTGTTTTAGCATAATGTGCTCATTTATCCAAAAATCCACAATGTTTCTTTCAATTAGCCCTCTCATGCATGAATTATGAGAAACTCTGAAAGGATTTTTTATACATCCTTAGGAATGGAACACCAAGTTTGAAAACACATTTTTTGTCTTTATTATATAAAGAAATATTTATCCATCCACTCAGGTATATTTTATGCAATTTTTAGAGTAAAAAAAAAAAAACAGGACACCAACAAATTATTTGCATATATATAGTTGTGATTTAGATTTCCAGTTGTAATATGGTATTCTTTTGGAATGGTGGTTCCTCTGCTCCCCTGTAGAATCTGACATAGTGTGGGTGTGTCAGCCATCTTGGTTTGACTGACTTTATTTTTTCACTGCAATGATCAACAAATGGGATTTTTCTGTATGGAATGATGCAATAGCTTCCAACTAGAGTGGACTATATGCCTAAGGCCCAACATGTATATATATATATAGATATATATATATAGATGATAGATAGATAGATAGATAGATAGATAGATAGATAGATAGATAGAT
>NW_015151526.1:61004-64162 GCF_000732505.1 Cyprinodon variegatus
GTGGGGGGGCTGAGACACACTTAATATTATCAGCGTTCTGATGGCATTTTAGCCAAAGGATTTTTATCAAAAACATAATTAATGTGCACAAATGAGGAATAGTTGTATTAACCATACATGTAAACAGAGTTTTATGGGGCCCCCAGGAACTTGGGGCCCTAGGGAGCTGCCTAGTATAACCTAATGCTAAATCCTCCCTGTCAGAAGCCAAACCCCATCCTCTCTGCAATCTCTCTATCTGGCTTTCTTTATCCACCATCAACCTCTGATTAGTGGTTAGGTGACGGCTCCTCTGCAGCCATCGCCTTCCAGGTACCGGCTGGGCTGCACCATTAAAATTCTCCCCACGTCACACCGGCTGCTCTTTCTCAGTCCTGCTCCCTGTGGCTGCCTGCATCTCCTCTCTAACAGTGCAGAGGGATCAGCATTCACTGCCTCCTGTGTTTTCTCCTGAAACAGAACATTTCTGGATAATCAGGACGTAGGTTCCTCTGTGCAAACAGCTTCAGACTCTTTTCCTCTAGCAGTGACTCAGCCTTTTCATGCCTTTTCCATTTAGGTTTACTTTTTATTCAACAAGGTGTCTAACAAATATTTAACATCCCAGGATTTACATCAGATTTAAACTTCTTTACCTTCCAAGGTTTCTCTCATCAGGTGTTAAGCAAACATTCCCAACAAAAATGACAACTTATCAGTTTATATAATTAGAATCATAGGGAATTTCATTCATAATACATTTAACATTTAAAGAACATCAACGTGCAAGTAAAATAAATTACAATAAAGTAAAATAAATGCAATGAAATGCATAAAAAAAACTGTTCAATTGTTGAACCTGAGATTTTTATTCCAGAGTGCATTATAATGGGAGAAAAAAAAATCTTTAAATTTTAAAAACTTCTTATTTTTAAAGAAAACTTTACATTAAATTTCTTTATCAAGCATATTTTAAATCAAGTTTGCAAATGATTTAAATCTAAGATTACCAAACATATCAAAACATTTTTTTGTCACGAATGTATCTGACAAATTTCACAAAACTTAAGCTGCATAAATAAAAACTGTTCTTACAGCTGTTAACAAAAATATTTGGAAATAAAAGAAGATAAAGGTTAAAACTTGAATGATCAACGGACAATTAAGCAGGAAGGCCTGAGAATAGTTTAATGTCTTTGTTGGTAGAAACATTTGGGGCCATCAATTTAATGCAGGATTTTGATTAATCAATCAAAACGGTGAAGATCAGCTCATGGCGGCTCCTGATTGGCTGCTTCGCCCCCCCAAGTGGCCGAGGATCCTCGGGGACCCGGATGGGTTTGCAGGTTTACTTCCACCGTTTCATCCTGGCTCCATTTTTATTCAGCAGGTTATCTGAAAGGATACTTCCTCACAGCAAACTGATAACATGTCCCCCCCACTGCAAACACACCTGCCTCTCTTGACCCCTGACCTCTATTTCAGCATAGAAAGGGAGCTGCTCTTCTCGCTCTCTTCCTGTTTGTCCACCAGGGATTATGTCAGGTAAACAGGGATTTAGCATAATGTGCTCCATGAATATCTTTGCCTCAGTGGGATATGAGGTCATGTAAACATTGCTGTGGGAGGAGGCGATAAGGGAATTAAGGGGGAATGAGCCATCTAATCCTTTTAATTTGTCTATCTGTGTCGCTCTCTTGTCTTCACCCTGTTTTTCCTCCTATTATTCAGCCTCGTTCATATTCTGCCTTTTTGTGTTTGACCTTTAAAGGTTAAGCAGAGTGAAAACATCCTCATTTATTTAAATAAGAGTAAAGCTTTATTTTCCTCAAATTTGCATCTCGATTTATGTTTTATGCAACAGTTTCTGCTCACGGTGATGAAATCCTTTTTTTCCCCCTAATATTAACATTCAGCCGAGACACACGCTGCTAAATTGTGCTGGAATGACTTAAAAGGGCCTGAGGTGTTTAAATGGCCGCCAGATTCCCCCCTGTCCCTGCTCCGTTTAAGTGCCTGCAGGGCGTAGAGGAACAAACCCAAACCACAAAGCAGCCCAGTCTGCTCACAGAGAGGAGCTACTGCCAACATCCTGGAGCCAGACGCAGCAGCGCACCACAGAGGTCCTCCCTCCTTTAGACCACAGCCTTTCTTCCTTTAGTGCTTTATTAATGTGGAGCTGCAGAATTCAGCAGATAAAATAAAAAAGGGAAGAGCAGGAGAGGAGAGAACCGCAGGAGCAGCTGGACCGAGCGCTTTGTTCACAAACGATATGCTGTCCATGTTTCATTAGAATAAAGAAAAGATCTTCCCTCCTCTTCATGGACAGGTTTTCTAGCAGGGGTGCAACCAGACGGGGGCCACCCTATGTAATGCCCCCCACTGGCCAGTGTAAATTGTTGTAGCATCAGTTTAGCATTTCATCCCATTCTGCACGGCCAGCGACGTAGCATAAAAAAATCCCACAATAAGATCTGAGGAGGTTTTTACTGAAGACTTTATGATTTCTACAAACTCTGAAATTATGGCTTTCAGTTTCAGTGGCCACCCCAAGATTTTCAGTGGCCCCATCTGGCCGCCTATGAACCATTTCTGGAGGCACCACTGGTTTCTAGGCACAGCAAGGGGCTGGCGGCGGTCCGGTTGGAGGACTAGTCGATTTTTTCTCTCTTTTATTCAGCTGGTGTTTTTTTTGTTTTGTTTTTTTGGTTCTGTTGGCTCCTGCCAGCCAACAGCAACGCTGCAGCGGGTCGTATGTTGAAGCAAAGTGGCTCAGATTGAAAAGCAGCTACCTGTTGCTACATTGCAACAACTTTAGGTCGTAAAGATCAGGGTCGGCCTAAAGACTTAGACAACTTTTATTTTCGGCCCAAAGATTGTTGGTCTGAAATTTTGTTTTGCACAGATTTCATGATACTTTTATTTCTTAAAATGCAACAGTGATCAAATGTAAACATTGAGTGATAAAATTAAATATATATATGGACCTGCATTGAATGCGGTGAAGCCTCTTCCCAGAGGGCAGCAGGGAGAACAGTCCATGGTGGGGGGGTGAGGGGTCATCGCACTGCTGGGATGAAATGTCTTTAATGGAGGGAAGAGGAGCCCCCATGATCCTCTCTGTTTTCTCACCTTCTTCCAGTTGAGGCGACAGAGAGGATCATGGGGGCTCCTCTTCC
>NW_015151526.1:65243-66875 GCF_000732505.1 Cyprinodon variegatus
GCTGATTGGACGTTCGTTTGGTGAACGGCTCCAAATTTTCTTCAACGTAGAGTCTCCAGACTGATTAGCGAGCGAAATCTTGAACGCTCACGAGATCAGGATGGTTGAACTTGTGATGGCGTACCAATAGGGTGACTTAAGAGTTTTATTTGTCCCCAAGGGGAGATTCTTTTTCATATACACAGAGCTCGTTTCAAAAAGACATAAAAAAGACACCACAGTGAACACCAACACCAGCACAAGTACAAGACGCGATACGAGACATGATACACTCAACGGGGCCTGTTGTTTAAAAAGGTGATGGCTGAAGGGATCAGGCTCCTGCCAAAACGGACCCTTCTACACCTGAGTGCCCTGTACCTCCATCCAGAGGGCAGGGGTGTGAGGTAGTCCTGTAGTGGGTGAGTCGGGTCCCGTTCTACGGGGAATGAAAAACGTCCAATGGCCTGTTGGTTTGCGTCTGTAAGGTTGGGTGTGGGGAGTCCAACGATTTTAGCAGCTGTGTGTGTGAGACCACTATAAGTGGGAAATACTTTTTCCGCATCTGCAGCATAAACAGTCGGGGTCACAGAGGATGTCGAAGAGAATTATAAACTTTTCTTGGTTTTTATTAAACTTTCCCTTTGATGTATATCAGTTTCTGACCTTCTGACGCGTCCAAACGGGATCCGGAAAGCAGGAGCAGCTGGTGGAGGACAGCATGTGGTTCTGATCAACCTCCTGAAGGGGTTGATTCAATCTAAAGAATTATTCCCACAGGAAGGTCTCCATTCTGAGACCAGTTAGTCCTCTATCGCTGTAACATTTAGCTGCTGGTTTATGAAGCTGTCACTTCGAAGCTTCGGCTGATTTATGGGGGAATACTCTTGTCTATTGTGCAGTCAGACTCTAAGGGAATGCTCATAAATCCTCCAGCGTCTAAACGGGACGGCTGCAGGATGTCTCGCCTTGGACGGCGGCTCCGCAGGATCAAATCCACTCCATCGATATGATGAAGATATTTAGACGGCAGCACGGCCCCAAGCTTCTCATTTTGTCATGCAGACCTTTACCCAGCAGCGCAGAAGTTTAGATTTGGGATAAATATAGAGGCCCTCAGACTTTCCTCACCTCCTGTGCTACAACAGGAACATCTTTGATCAAAAAGGATATTCTCCTCCAGGTACTAAATTTATAGTACAGTTTTATCCATATTATGAAAAGAGGTCTAATTTCTTTCAAGCTTTGGGGATTTTTTATGAAACAAAAAAGGTTTGAAAATCTAATTCAAAAATCCAAAACTCACTTAGTCTAACTGTAGAAAGGAAGAGAACAGGAAGAGACTAAAATGGAGAAATTCTGCTGACTAAGGCCAAGTTTGTGATTTCGGGTTAGAAAAGACACTGATAATTTTATTGCTTTTTGGTAATTTGGTGTCATTTTTGATCAGGACCTGGCATTTAAATCCCATATCAAAGAGGTTTCTAGAATATTCTTCTTTCATCTGAGGAATATTGCAAAAATGAGAAATCTCCTGTCCAGGATTGATGCTGAGAAACTAGTCCATGCATTTGTTACTTCAAGGCTGGACTATTCTAATTCTTTACTATCAGGAAGTCCACAAACTGTAGTTAAAAGCCTTCAGCTGATCCA
>NW_015151526.1:68932-69937 GCF_000732505.1 Cyprinodon variegatus
CATATTACGGGTTTTTTCTCTGGCCAGAAGTTCGATGGCAAATCCTCCCTCTTCTAGTTGGCGATCCAACGACCAACCCGTCCGTGGAGGATCAGTAATCCGAAAGGTGAAATAACTCTTTTTTTCACTTTTACCCGATGCATTCTAACATCCAGCTGTCATGCACGTGGGCATTGTCAGTTTCACTATAGCTCTGGTGAATTTCAATGGTGAAGTCCTCTGGAAATCTTCAATAATTGTTGTTGATTGCAGATGTGTCTAGTAGTTCCCATTGATTTAGCTTGTAAATCGGGGAGAATGGTGCTAGGCTTACCGCACGGTGACGTCACTGCTGGAAGATGGTAGGAGGGAGGGGTTACTATATTTGGGCAAAAATGGCCGCTCCCAGACTCAGTGATCTCAACGACAATTATTGTTTTAATTTTTTTACTGATTAAAGCTAAAATCATTAAGTCATAGCGAACGTGTTAGTTTTACAGTAGGTATAAATAATGATCCATTGATTATTCCTGGACTTCTTTTTTAACGCTGCAAGCTGACCTCTGAGAAGACAATCAGGAAGTGAAGTGTGAAGTTGGCGGCCATGTTCCTTTACTTCAAACAGCCCCTTGATGTCTGTTGACCTAATCCTGCTCCCTTTAATTCCTTAGAAATATTACATCCAGTCTTCCAGGGTGTTAAGAGTCCGTCCGTCTTTTTTTTTAGTACCACATTACCCATGATGCATCTGTTCATTTTGTAGTTCTAATTTCAGGTACCTGAGCAAGTTGTTTTTTCCGTGCTTCTGGATTGATCCACATACATATCTCTAAGAAACCAAATATAATCTTCATATAATCTGTACCATCATCTCCAGTGTACCTGCTTCTATTCCATTAATAAACCTTCTGAGCTGCACCGATGGAGTTGAAATATTCCTTCTGACAGGAAGATTCAATTGATGAGATATCTGGAATTAGTGCATATTAAAAGTGCACAGTCTTCTACACAGGGATTATCTGATTT
>NW_015151526.1:74296-81133 GCF_000732505.1 Cyprinodon variegatus
CACAGTCTTCTACACAGGGATTATCTGATTTTTTAGCTTTAAATGTAAAAAACAATCTTTCCTTTTAATATGATTTCCTATCAATAGATTTTTCAGTGAACTAAAATTTTTTATTGCGACTCAGTTGGTCCTTCGTTAATGTCAGGCCAACAAACCGTCCTTCTATCTCAGGAGGTTTCTTCCCTAAACTCTCTCTCTGGAGCTTAATGAGAAGCTTATGTGGGGATGTTTAGCACCATTTAGGATCCCTCCTAGGAGTCAGATAAGCTCCTTTGTGGATCAGCGCCGTCCTTCTTACTCAGTTTTACAATGTCTCTTTCTGCACATAATTCGCTCCGTTGTGCCGATTATTGACCTCACTTCTCTCTACTGTGTTTCATGTTTTGGACCAACTTTAGGTGTTTCCTTGTCGTTCTCTTAGCCACACTTCCTCAGGTTCCTGTTTGGGGTTAGCATGCTAATGCTGCCAGCTCATTAACAGGGAAAATAACTATCAGCAAACTTTAAATCCTCTGAAGCTCACAGATTTACGCATTTATATGAATATTAATGTTTTTTTTCTCACTACACTGTCTGTCCTGCTTTTTGTTAGAAGACAGCAAGTAATATATGGCATGGATAAGTTATCCATCCATCCATCCATCCATCCATCCATTCATCCATTCATCCATCCATCCATCCATCCATCCATCCATCCATCCATCCATCCATCCATCCATCCATCCATCCATCCATCTTTGGAATGGATGGAATTGGCTTCTTTGTTAGCCTGCAATGGCCCCATACCTGTCTATGTTTCTGAAAAGGGGGTCATTAAAGGGAATTGTTATCCTGGCTAAATAGGCAAGGTCTTCTGTTCTTCTGTAAAGGGGGTTGGGGCTGCGATGATAGCGGGAAGGAATCAACTCTATCGCTGCATTGTAGGTTTCTGAAATGAAAAAGAAAATGAAAAGTCCCCCACTCTGTTTAAGGTTGGTTTTTCTTTCTTAACATACACTGCTTCTCTCAAACCACCTGTCTTCTTTGTCTATTTTTCTTTGAGAGGGGCGTGGCGGAAGGCTTTGTTGGGCTACTGTATAAGAGCCTGCAACTCAACACTATTCCTGACATTTTTATTTGAAAGTTGAGAGGGTTTTTTTTTTTTTTTTTTACTTTTTTGGGAGTGACTATGACCTGGATGACTGAGAATCTTCACCAACACACTGTGAGAACAAACATTGTGAACTTTTAATTTCTGCTGTCTCATCATACAGTTTGAGCTGTAGCTGAATGAAACAATTGAAAGTACTGTACAATGTATGGCCAGTTTAAAATAGGGGGAACGTTCGACCATTTTCTTTTTTTTCATTGGGAGAAAGTGGATGGTCACATGTACGGTGGCCCCGAAGTGCAAACTGCAACTACAAATCTAAAAGCGCAACTACATTAAGAAAAACAAAACTACATAAAGCAAAGCGCAACTACATTAAGAAAAACAAAACTACATAAAGCAAAGCGCAACTACATTAAGGAAAACAATTACATTAACCTACCGGAAAAGGTAGGTACCAGTGGGAAACATGAGACATCGCTGATTTGACGACGGCGCCATTTGACCCTTGAACCGGAAGTTGCGTCGTCTGAACAGTCCAGCTTCTTAAGTGTGTCTTCAGTGTACGCAAACTAACTGAAATTTCATGATTAGTCTTGAGCAAATCCAGTATCACCTCGTACGTATGTCCTGATTCAAAATATTCCTGGATAACGGCAGCTATGTTTGGGGGGCCGACAATATCCATGTTTTCAAAAGCTGCAGCAGGCAGAATGACTTCCGGTTCAAGGGTCAAACGGCGCCGTCGTCCAATCAGCGATGTCTCATGTTTCCCACTGTTTCCAGTAGGTTAATGTAATTGTGTTTTGCTTAATGTAGTTGCGCTTTGCTTTATGTAGTTGCGCTTTTAGATTTGTAGTTGCAGTTTGCAGTTCAGGGCCACCGTACACATGGCCTGGTTGCAGATCAATGAAAGGTTACAATCAAACATCGGATTGAGATGTTTTCCGGAGGCAAACTGGGACGTTTTCCCTACTGGATCAAGATTAGTATTAGACGTGTTTTTCTCAGTGGGTTGGATCAACAGCCAACAACAGTTTGGGTTTGTCTCAGTTCCAGCGTGACACATCGCTGCCAGGATATTTAGCCGCCATCCTGGATCCTTTGGCTGAGGATCAGAATCTCAAACATACACAGACAAATGCTGAACCGTCGGCACAACAGATCTTCAGAGCATCTGTCAAATGACTGGAGTCCAGGGGGCTTCATGAAGATGGATTCACTGTCCTCTCAGGCCTGCTTCCAAAGGCGCACCATCTCTACTCATCTATTTGAGTTTAGTACCTTTCATTGGAGGAATTCCTCTAAATCAAAGGCTACTGTGGAAATAAACTGGATGCATGAAGTCGGGTAAAAAGCAGAGCATTATTTATTTTTAGGTGTTACTTTGTGGGCTTCTTGTCGTCTCCATCCCCAGATGCAGACGTTGCAGGGCCACACACACATTCAGTAAGAGACGTGTCTTCCCTGTGGCCCTTTGTGTGTGGATTGATGTTCTGTGGATGATAAAACGGGGCCCCTCTGGGTAGAAACGGCTTCAGTAAATTTCCCTCACCTCTCCGTGGGATGTGAAGGAACACGTGTCTGTGTGGAAAATAAGAGTAGGTGTAGCTATAGAGGAGATCTATCAGATCTTTGTCTCCCACCTCTAATCTACCTCATCTTCCTTCGGGTCTTTCTATCATCCTTACTCCCACTTTATCGAGCTGTCATCCTTCTCTTTCCAGTTGAAATGCTTGATTTTCTTGTTATGTTTTCCACATTATGTCCTTTTTCTCTTCCATCACTGCTCCTTTGTTCGGGGTGATTCCTGTTAATCGCTTCCCTTCTTTCTGCCTTATTTTTCTCTGCTGGATCCTGCCTGCCTCCAACCATCTCCCCGCCTGATAAGCTATCCACACCTCCCCGGCCTAATATTTCTCCCTCTCTCTTATCTCTCTCTGTTTCTTTATCATTTTCTACACCTTAACCTCTAAATCGCTTCCTTTTATTTATTTTTTCCTCTCACAGATAAGATTATAATCTGCACAATGTTTATTTCTGTGGTGGTTTGTCTCTGTATGCTCCGTCTTTCCCACTGTTTTCCTTTGGATTCTTTATCCTACAGTTCAGGGTCAGGCCCCGCCCACTGAGGATGGCCGCTCAGTCCAACCAGTAGATCTTTAAAAAATGCTCTGATGATGTAAAAACAATCACAATCATTTTTCTTTAAACTTTTTTCTATTTTTTTTTTTTTTTAATTTCTCTTTTTCTGATTTGTTTTTACATGTGCCTACAATGATGCTTTGCAGGTCCTTTTGAAAAGGCCGAGATGGACGAGTGAGACGTTTGTCACAGAAAGGTTGATACCTTACATGCTGTTTTATTAAAGTTCATGTATAGTTTTATTATTAGGATAAAGGCAGCTGGCAATGATATTATCTTGTCACTTTTTGACACCAAACGTAATGCCATCTGATCCCAGTCTGAGCTGTGGAGACACTGGTATTCCTGTCTCTTTAAATCTCCTAATTGTGAATTGTATTTCTAATGTACTTTTCTACCTGTTTCATTTTTGTCTTATATATTTATTGGAACCATGAGTCTGGAATAATGTTTGTCTGCCTATCTAGCCTCCATTACCAACCAACTGACAAATAAATGTTGTTGCTAACGTCCAGCAGACCAATAGAAAAGCGTCTTTAGTCCGGAGTAAAGCGCACCCCAGAGGGGAATAGAAGGTGAAACGCAGTTTAAAAACAATTTGATTTCTAAAAAAAAATCTGAAAATGAGACCTTTTAAGAAAAAAATTGGGGAAATAAAATAATTTCAAAAAAGGACATTTGAGAAAATAGCAAAGTTGTTATCTAACCTTTTAAGAAGTTTTTCAAGGTTTTATTTCTGGATTTTATTTTTTCAAAACATCGTCAGTCTTCAACCAAGAAGGAAAAAAGTTTCACTCCATAGAGAAGCTTATTCATCCGAGAGTTTAAAAGCGTTTCCTTCTGTCTTTTGGGCGGCATCATAGGACATGATCGGCTAACCATAGAAGACCCCCCATGTGCCACCAGTTCTCCTACAATTCCTTTTTAAACAGCAATCTGTGCACTAAAATGTTAATTCTGTCATGATTTGTGGACATTAAGGTCTAAAGAGAGGCGCCATCTCCTGGTCAGGCTGCCATCCAGCTAGAGTTTGTCGACATTCATTACCACACCTAGCATCGCAGCTCTCATATCTATTTGTATTGATTGGAGGACATTTGCAGACCTGAGGAGGAGGCGGGAACGAGGAAAACGCCTTGGAGCCCCTAGGCAGGGATTCAAACCCAGGACCCTCTTGCTGCAAAGCAACAGCACTACCCGCCAACATGCAACCCATGTGCATCACATTTTCCCAACAGTTAAGTCTGCCCGGCAACATTTCCCCTCGGTTTCTGACTGAAAGCCCATTTTATATTGCCGTTATATTAAAATCAGTTTCATTGATGATAGAAACATTAGCGACTGCCTGCATCTGCTGCATAGGTCTACCTCACTGCAGTCTGCACTCTGCAGATGCAGAGAGAGGAAGGGACACACACTGTGTACAACCATTTGTCTTTATAATGAACCAAGGAGTCGGAGGGTTTATCTGTGGTTTGTGGTGTTAACAATAAACACACATCGATAACCAAACCGCCAACACACATATTGCACTCACTACCGCTCACATAAGCATTTGGGAAATAGATATTTATCCTCCATTTCCATACAGGTGAAATACCATATTTATATATGATGATTTAAACATTAATATTAGGAATCTGCTTTTGATTTTCCTTCACAGTTTAACTCTACATACATTAGAATCACATAAAAAACTCTTCTTAGTGGTTTCAACTAAGTGAATCCTAAATTTTATGGTCCCTCATAAATGATGACATCAATAATTATAATTTCATTGTAAATTAATATTTAAAAATATATCAATATAATTTTTTTAGATGTGCAAGATAAATATTTAATCTTTAACTACAAGTAAAGCGTCATTCCCATTGACTCTGGTTAAAATTTGTCAATGTGCAGCAGCTCCTCTGCAAAACAGAAGGATAGGAGAGCTCAGGGTGCAGCTAAGCAGTGACCTGAGGTGACAGGAAGTGACTCGCTCACATCCTCCCGCCACAGCGCTGATGTTTTGCAGGTGATTAACAGGTCGAGTTACAGGAGTTGGCGAGAGAGAGTGAAATGGTGCAAGAAACGTCTTTTTCCAGGACCTGGTTTAGCTCCAAGGCGAGGCTAACTGCATGCAGCGAGGCTAAGGCTTTATCCTACTTTCCCTGCCTCAAAGGTCAGGATCTGAGCCAGCATGGATAAAGACAGCTAGGACTGATTTAAAGGATGAACAATCTTGTATTCACATGGAAAATAATAGAATATAGTCGACTTTTTATACATGTTTGTTTATTTGCACAGTTGTTCTTAAATAAACACATTCTCAGAAAACAAATAAATTTTATTTATTTATAAAATATATAAAGCTGACTAATAGCTTCTCCATTATTAAACTGGTACATTTTTTTTTAGATTTGTGACTCAATACTGGACCATGCAGAACACAGATTTACCTTCAAAGCCTCAGAAGGGAAAGATTTATGTACAAAAAGTAAACCTGTACATGACATTATGTTTGGTTTTATAAAGTGTTTTTAAAATGTTTTTTTTGTTGTTGCATTCATATAAATATACTGGTGTGATCACTTAGTATGCTATTGATTGGTTTTTGGTATATGTCTATTTTGAATTTATAACCCCCCCTTGGAGAAAACTCCACCAGCCGCCACTGAGTAATTGTTTACATGAAAGGACCAGCAGGACTCCCAGCTCGTGCCTGATTGTTCAGCCTGGTTTTTGCGTACAAAGATCTGTTTTCTGCAACTTACCAGATCACAATACCTGCAGACGTTCCAACAATCCATGCTTTAAAGTCTACCTTCTCTCTGCAGTGGCTGGATTCAATGTTTTACTGTGTGCAAAAAAAAAAAAAAAAAAAAAAAGAAAGAAACAGACTGATTGGTGCGGCTGACTTTATAAAGTTATTACTTTCTTCTGCCTGCCCCATTTGAACTCTATTCTTTTTTGTTCTGCTTTGAGGAGTTTGGGTCCAGACTGACTTTGATTTATGATCAGCCAAACAGCTCCCAGTAAAACTCATGCAAATGCACAGAGAAGCTTATGGAAACAAATAAGCTTTTCATAACAGACCTGAGACAAAATATGCAAAATCAGGGAAATATCTGCACAGATGCATAGATGCTGTGTTTATATGAGGCTTCTGCATGAATCTGAATTCAATCAATCAACTTTTATTTATAAAAATCCTTCATAAAAACAAAAGGTGACTAAAGTGCTGAACATAAAAATATTATAGAAATAGAATAAGTACGAAAAACAGGGAAAAACCTGAGTTAAAAAACAACTGTAAAAATCTTAAAGGAGAAGTTCAGCAGCAAGGAATAATCAATGGATCATTATTTATACCTAAAACGAATATGTCTGCAGTAATTTAATGAATTTAGCTTTAATCCATAAAAAAAAAAATATATAATTTTCACAAAATCAATGGGAACTACTAGACACATCTGCAATCAACAACAATTATTGAAGATTTCCAGAGGACTTCACCATTGAAATTCACCAGAGCTATAGTGAAACTGACAATGCCCACGTGCATGGCAACTGGATGCTGGAATACATCGGGGAAAAGTGGAAAAAAAGTTAGTTATTTC
>NW_015151526.1:81538-83752 GCF_000732505.1 Cyprinodon variegatus
TAGCGCGTTGTGACAAACACCAGATACAGCACTGGGACTTGATCAACAGCCGATACCGCACCGTGACGTCACAAACCAGTAGGTGGCAGTAGTGTTCTTAGACAAACATGGATGCCTCCAGTAAAGCACATTCACATGAAAATTACCCTGAATGAAAAAACACTGATCATTTATTGAGCAGAATCTAATAATTTCATATTTAAAGTACTTTCAGAAGTTTGAATTCTGAATATGAGCGGACTTTTCCTTTAAAGTACATATATTTACCTTTAATTTTAGCAGGTAATGATGACTCTACATTATGAACTTAAAATAGGATCATGGATGGAGAAGCCTCCGATAATCATGCCTATGTATGGAAGAAAATTAGGGCCACCGGAGAAAAAAGTTAATTGATTTTTTAAAATCTTATTTAAGTTTAATATGGAAAAAAGTCAGAATTCGGACTCACATTAAACTCAAATAAAATGTTAAGTTAAGTTTTTAATCTTTTTTTCCAATGGTCATATTCCTAAAAAAAAGAAAAAAAGTCCAAATTAAGACCTTATTCCCAATTCAACTCAAGTAGAATAAAAAATTTATTTTATTGTTGTTGTTTTCCAGTGGATTTAATCGTCTTTTTTCTCAAGCTGGGATGAAGATTAACGGTTGAGGCAGCTTAATCTAAAGAACAAGGATTCAGAGCCAAACATTGAAAGGAGCTTTAAAAGTTCTATTATTTTTCAGATAATTGTTACAAAAATACTTTCCAAGAACTTTTCTCTCTCATTTAAGCAAAAACTTACTGTTTTTAAAATAAATTAATCTTAATTTTAGAAGAATAAATATAAAAAAAAAACATCACATTTACTTAGGGCTGACTTTTGTTTCATTTATAATCCAGAGTTAAGGCTGTCAGGCAGAGCCAGAATAACTAGAACATCCCATAATTGATGACATGAAGATTGAGGGCGTCCGTCAGCCTCCTAATGACTTATCGTCTCCACGCTCACTTTGGGAGAAGCATAATGACTGACAGTAATTAGCAGGCCCATTTCACAGGAATGATGCAGTGCATTAGCTTCAGAGGAGGAGGAAATCTTCCTCATCCACTTCCATCATTACCAGGAGTTTTCATTTTCACTGAGGTTTAAATCAAACCAACACAGATTTGACTGTTTGGAGCTTTTTTTAGTTTCTCTTTGTTTGATGTCAGCAAATGCAACTCATTCAATCTGAAGCAGAATTCCTCTTTTATTATAGAGTAAAACTGAAAGAAGTCTTCTCACCTGGACAGATCAGAGTTAGCTTCCCACTTATTTTACGCCTTTTTGAGACGATGTTCAATTATTCCAGTGGGGTGTGCAGGTGGCGCAGTGGTTAGCGTGTACGACCCATGTATGCAGGCCTTAGTCCTCGAGGCGGGCGACCCGGGTTCAGATCCGACCTGTGGTCCTTTCCCGCATGTCTCTCCCCCTCTCTGACACCCCCTTTCCTGTCAGTCTACTGTCCAATCTACTGTAAAAACGAGCCACTAGTGCCGTAAAAAACAAAAAACATTTCAGTGAACTATGATCTGATTCAATAAACTTCTAAACGGATTCTGTTGTCGTTTCTGTTATGAATTGAGCTTCAATCCAAGCGAACACAGGAAACTAGAGGCTAGTCAAAAGCCAGCCGAATGGCAGCAACATCCCCTCTAACTTCCAGCCACTGGCACACCAGTACGGGTGGTAAATATATTGTTTTCCAGATAATGTTCCAACTGTCCTGTATTGTTTATGAGCACACACTTCAGTGTGTTAAAACAATGAATTAAATTGTCAGTCAAGCTCAAATCATGCTCAAACTATTAATTCTGGATATATTTAGAATAATTCGCCAGATCTTCCATTCAAAATATAGGAATTTATTATCAACAATCATTCAGCTAAAAGTTAAACAAAGTGGAGGCTGCTGGAGTTTTCTTCAGGGGGGGCTATAAATTCAAAATACCGGTAGACGTATAACAAAAACCAATCAACCGCCGGCTTCAGGCCCTGCCTAAATCCGGCGACGCGCATCAGGGGATTCCCTTTTGTTCCAGCCAGACATACATCAGAGAAGCTCTCCTCATCCTTAACCCTATAATGCCAAATTTATCATATTTGATACATACTGTTTCTGAAATGTTTTGCATCTGACACCTTTTGCATAATTTAATGGTAAAAACTTTGCTCAAAATCCTATTGTACA
>NW_015151526.1:85986-87829 GCF_000732505.1 Cyprinodon variegatus
TCTGGACCCAACAGTTCCTCTCTCAAAGTAAAACCCGGACTCATCAAGGAATTGTTCAGAAACTCTCAAACTCAAACTCCTCAGTTCCTGAGCTAACTGAACTGTCATCCTTACAGACTCCAGTGAACCTGCCCCCCAGGCCTGAACCAGTTCCAGTGTTTAATTCCATGTGCTTGTGCTCAAATAAACATTGTTAAACTTTTCATCTGTCTCCGTTGTGTTCTGCATATTGGGCTTTTCTGAACCCATCATGACAGTGTCATGATCTTGGCACTGATGACTGGCTTGATTGTTCATTCCTTTTTGTGTCACCTGCTTCTGCCTCTAACCTGCCTGCTCCCAGTCATCAGTCCCAGATTATTTGAGCATTAAAGCCAGGCATACACTATGTGATTTTTTGCCCTTTTCGGGATGACGTGGCATTTTTTGGATCAGAATGAGTTTCAGTGTCATCGTGTCGTGTCCTGCGTCATGTAGTATACAATGGGTAAGGCGATGAGCCTTTCATGACCAAGGTTGGGAGAAAATAATGTTTGAAATTCAGTTGGCCTGGGCGTGCTTTAACGGCGCAGTGGTTAGCACACCTGACCTATGTACAGAGGCCTTAGTCCTCGACGCAGGCCACCCGGGTTTGATTCCGACCTGTGGTCCCCCCCCCCCCAGACGAGTCTGACCAGCAGGATCTCTCGACATGTGGTTTTTGGACGTACAGTGTGAGCATGTAGATTACTGCAGAGCGTCGGACCGCAAAGTGTGAGAACATACATTGTGAGCTGTGAACTTTTAAACCCTGCGGATTTGTCATACAGTTTCAACAGGTAGCTGCGTGCAATGATTGAAAATATCGCACAGTGTATGTCCGGCTTTAGTGAGAGTTCTCTAGTGTACCTGATTGTCTCTGATTGCCTGATCCTGATCTTTTTCTTCCCGTGGACCTCTGAGCCTACCTTTTCCTGTTCTGATCTGTTTGCCTGACCTGTCTTCGGACTCCTGTTGGATTCTGCCTGTTGAACGACCCTGGATCTGCTTACTGACACCGATCTGGATTTCCCTTTGGTACCTGTTCGGATCTCTCTTTGACACCGGCTTTAACTTCTCCCTCTGGATTGTCCCGCTTTCCTTCATCTGCTTGGATCTAATATCCTTCCGGTTCTGCAGTCTTCAAGGCATCATTGTCTGGGACTCTCTGGGCAGCATTTGCCGCGTCTTGTTGGCAGCTGACTGGCTAGAATCCACCTCTTCAATGGGCACAGACTGAACTTTGAGACCAGAGGTTCCTGCCTTTGAAGGATCTGCAGTGACTGCAAAAGCAATTGGACTTTCCCTCAGTTTTCTGAAAACATCTCCTCACCAATATAATAGTCTTTTGCTTTGTTCAGATCCAGTGTCTGCATCATCTGAAAGCCGGATTCATCGGCAGATTACATCATCGCAGTCGGCATGGCCTCTTTGGATTCAAAGACTCCTTTGTATGCGGCTGACGAATGCCACCTTCTTTTTGCCCAGTTTGAAGGACGGATTCAGTTTACCCTTTGCCTTGAGTATCCCATTGAGAGTTCAAGCAGTAATGTTGGGCTTATTGAAAGGTTTTATCGGTCCCTGTGTAAATGGATTTGGCTGACATTTTAAGCTCAGATTCCACTAACCCTTCTAGTTAAAAGAAAACTCTTATTTCTTCATATTCAGCATACAAACTTCTGAAAGTACTTTGAATATGAAATTATTCCATACTGTTCAATAAATGATCAGTGTTTTTAATTCAGAATAATATTTATTTTAATATGCTTTACTGGAGGCATCCATGTTTGTCAAAGAACACTACTGCCACCTACTGGTTTGTGAC
>NW_015151526.1:89291-91293 GCF_000732505.1 Cyprinodon variegatus
TTTTTTTTAATGCAGATTCTATTTTCAATATGCAATATCAGCATGTGTGTGGGTGTGTGTATACTACCTGTTATCCAGAGGTCACTAAAGCTAGTAAGTACAACCTACAGTAGCAGTCATTCAAAATCTAACTTCCCAGTTAAACTAGGGTGACCAAACGTCCGTATTTCCCAGGACATGTTCGTATTTCACGTCCTGTCCTGGGCGTCCCGGGTTTTTTTTAGAAAGTGAGGAAATGTCCTGATTTTTTTAATTACCTTCATTGGACCATTAAATTTACAGACGCTAGGGCACTGCGCACGACGCTGCGTGTGACGTCACCCCTGAGCCGCGCCAGTGCGGGCAGCCCTGTTCTTAATCAGAATATAGATAGCGTGGTTGTCAGTACGCCAACAACATGCAAAGGCACAAATGTATGTTTACCAACAATTTACAAAAGAGTTTCCCCGCTTTCAGACCGGATCGAGACAACGCTTTCAGACCGGGTCGAGACATTTTCGTCGAGCATTTTTAATAAATCAACTGTTAATATCATGTTATTGTAGGATTACCTAGGCCTACAGTATGCATGGGAACAGAGATCCCCCGCCGCCGCCCCCCCGCTCCAAGGTGTCCTGGTTTTTCAAAATGAAAATATGGTCACCCTAAGTTAAACGCCAACTGATTTGCAGCACACTCCCCCGAACTTACAGCCACTGCAGTGACCCACTCTTAATTTTTTTTTTACTCTGACTTTACCTTTTCATTGAATAACAGGGTCTGACCAGGAAATGGCTTCTCTATGTCCACAAATCATGACAGAAAGAATATTTTAGTACAAAGACTGATGTTTAAAAATGAACTGTAGTGAACCAGCCAAGGACAAGCTAGGAGCCCATCAAGGAAAGTGGGGAAATGTTGAATGGCTCTTGCTCTATGAGGAATAAAACCCTAATGTGTAGAAGGTTAAAACGGCTAATCAACCTCTGCTGATGGAGTTATCTTCAGTTTTCGCTCCAACCTCAACCGGTTCTTCCAGAAAAAGAAACAACCTTTCCAAAAGCTGAAACGTAGAAAAAACTCAACTTCACTGAACAGTAACCAGTAGCCAGCAAAACAAAAATAGAGCTGGTTTAATGCTGCCTAGTGGAGATAGATGAGAGATCAAACTTTATCCACAGCTTAATGAAAGAATCATAGGAACCATCTGGATGAGGAACATGCAGTAGTTTGTAAAATTCGTATAAACACCTTCAAATAGAGGACTTGCCATTGTAGTTAGCAAGCATGTGATGATCTACTCCAGCTGCAGTCCAGAGTACAGGACGGCATCACAGCTGCTTTTAGAGAGGAGAGGTTCTGGCATACAGGAAAAGTTTACCTTAACATGGTAAAGTTCTCGTCTCAGTAAAGAAGGTAACATCCCTGCCTCCCCATCGCTGGCTGTGTCTCTGCATCTTTCAGTCAGTTGTGCTGAAATGTTGGACAGATCTCAACCATTTTAGTTTTGCTTATGGATTCCCTAAGTATTCATAATTTTTGTATATATGATAAATATCAATATTCTAGTTTGATAGCTTCTCAGCTTCAAATCTAGGCATATGCTTTTATTTTGAAAACAGGAAGTTGTTACTCGATGTAGCCATTTTCACTCGCTGTAAAGTCTATAATACGGGAGTTCTTGACGTGTTGGAGCAGTTTAACCGGAGCAAATGTCTTTTGAATATCCAACATAAAACTAACTTCCCCGTGGTACAGTACATGAGTCAAGCTACCTCGGCCAAACTTTGCAACACCGCTGGGTCAAGATCTGCTATGTTGGTTATTTCTAACAGTATTATTCTCTCTGTTAATGTCATAGGGAAGTCATATTTAAATGTCGGGCCAGTTAGTTATCCATCAGCCTGAACACCTAAATTCGACAAATCATATATCAACGGTCATCTGTGAATAAAATTTTTTCAGTCATAGCATCTTGATTAATATGTCGCAGCTAATATACGCAACGGTTGAAATCAGAAAT
>NW_015151526.1:91303-97034 GCF_000732505.1 Cyprinodon variegatus
TGCTCTCTATGATGAGCTGCATGTAGAAAGACAATAAAAGATTGTCTTCAGCAGGCGTAGAGCTAACAGAACTGGCAGCGTTGCGAGGCAAGGGCTCAAACATGTACGGCTGGAAGCCTTCTACACCAAACCAAGCTTCTGCCGCCCTGGCGTCCTCTTCCACAACATCTTCGTTCCCGCTTTCCTCCTCTAAATAAAAAATGGATGACGGAGGAGACTCATCCACGACCTCTGACACTAAACTCTCCTCCTCTTGCATGTTTCCGCTGTCCATCGCGTTCCTTAACAGTGTCGTTTCTAAGTCACCAATTTAGTGCTACTTGGTCCCAATGGAATGTCCCATTGGGAACCTACTAGCACTAAGTTGCTTACTGGTTAGCAAGATGCTTCCAACAAACCGGTCACAATCAAACTTGCTTGCAAACCTTCTGCCACAACAATCCCGCCCCCTTGATAAACGACCAATCACATTCACTTTATTCCCTCGTGTAAAGTCGGGCACCACTCCGGAGAATTTGGAAACTGTTGGAGGAGCAGCTTCCCTACGACTTTAAACAGTTGATACGATATGGAACATGATCGTTAGAAACTATGTTGTCTTCTGACAAATCAGCAACTTGTCCAACTTCTTTTGCTCTGGCATTCAACAAGTTACCCATCGCTACACCTTTGCCTGGAGGCAAAATCCAGGCATGTGTGTTCGTGCACGGTAACCGTTTCCCGGGAGATACGACTTGGCCAATATTTGTGAAGGTTTACTAGTAACGCCGCCTCCCCCTACCTCCTGCCGGCTGCAGTCAGAACACCAAGTGGAAATCGACGAAGTTGAAATAGGGCAAAAGCAAAAATCCTTTGGGTAAAAAAACTGTTAGCAATGTTAGAGGCAGTAATAAGTCATTGTTTCAGAAATAGAAGGATGTTAAAATAAAATGAAAATAAGTATTTATGGTGAAGTAAAAGCGTGCTTTCAAAATGTTATGGTGTAAATCACTATGAAACAAAAATGAAAACATATTTTAAAAATTGTGCGAATAAATATGAAACAATAAAAAAGGTTGCAGTGGCAATACAAAAAGAAAATTCCTACATAAAGACTTTAAGAAAATGTATAACAAAAAATAATTGGGTTAAAAATAATTCAGCGTAAATGCAAGAAGAAAAGTAAAAATAAAAGTGGAAATAAAAATATATATTTTTAGATGAATATTTGATCAATTGTTAAAGAAATATCTTATTTGCCTTATTTTGTCACATTTAATGGCACACAAATTCATATTATTAGCTACTTTTCAAGCAATTTCATATTATTAAGCCTTTCATTTATTTCTGTATGTATTTTTAATTATGGCCCAATCGGTCCTCCATAGAAGAGGGGTAAAATGTGGTAGTCTCATCTCCAAAACAGGAGATGTGACGGCTATGCAAAGGACCCAGTGCAGGTAGACCGGGTCCGTTGAAGGACGCAGAAAATTGTAGTATAAATGCACACTTTAGTAAATAGTAATATGCTGCATAACATCCTCTCGTTTGGTGCTATAGAAATGGTCATCCTAACAAACCGTGTTTAAATGACGCATCACCATCATTACATGGGGAAAAGAAAACTTTCAGGCCCTAAAAAAGAACAACTTAACAGAAAATAAGTAAATAATTTAAACCATTTCACTCCTAACAGGAGAAAGTGTTTCTCCAACAGCTCCTCCAGTATATTGTTTACTGGTTCTGTTATAAAGACACACTGATTATTTCTAGCTTGAAAACTCAATTATGTTGTTGATCATGTTGTGGGAATTTCAGTCAAAAACAGAATGAAAGGTGGTAAATCAGAGAAAACCTCCTTAATTCCTGCACACCAACACAACCCCCCGCAGTTTCTAACCATTGTTATGTTTGATGAGCTGGGCTCTTCTCTTCAACAAAGGCACATGATGCAATTTAAAGGAATGTTGTGGAAGATTTTTAACCCTTTCTTTTTTACAATGGATCCTTGATTGCAGAGAAAATGACCCAAGATTCTAAGCAGCTAATGTGACGAGCGTTTTGTCAGCGGCTGAGCTCCTGAACTGGCTGACGTTTCCGTTCTTTGGGTTAGAAATCTTCTCACCTGCAGGCTTTTAGCTAGGAATATTTCATAGTGTGTCCACCTTGGTGCATCACGGCTTTAGGCTCTGCACGGCGTAGGGGGGATTCTCTGAAACACTATTTCCTTCATTTCGAGGTGGAATGCAGCTAAATTTTTGTCTTTGTTCCAAAACTGCTGTTGTCTTGATTAAGGGAAGTATGTGAGCTTGACTAGAGGTGGGAATTTCATAATAAAATTTCATTATGGATTGTTTTTCCACATTTAAGGTATAGAGGAAGATCTTTTATTTCCTGGTGGATCATCTAAATAGGTGGTCCTCCTCACAGTCAATCATTCTGGTGATATGTGTCCTACGTGCTCGTCCCCTTAGCTATCTTTTTTTGTGCGTGCGCACTTTCAGGCGTATATCTGTGGTGAGCTACGGTTCCATATGGTCATTGAAGCTCACCTTTCTCAATGTGGTTCAGTTAGTGGCTTTAATCAGATGGAGCAGATTCCAAACAAACTAAAATAAACAATGAAGTTATGCTAAAAAATAATCACTTCGGCATAGATACAATAAAGTGATTTTCATTGTATCCAGTAGGAATAGAAAACAAGCAGAGACAATAAAGCAGAGACAAAAAAGAAAAGATTTACCTCTGATTTATGGTTTTAAAGGAGGATCAAATTTTCTCTCTGAACCAACCTTAGATTAACACCATTGCAGCCGGTCAAAGATGAGGCTTTGATCATGACTCCTCGAATTCTGCTTTCTAACGTGATTAGCTGAAGCTGGGTGCTCACTTTAAAGCTCTTTTCCTTTGGTTCACAAATTATATGACGTCAGTTTAGTTAGATTCAGCTGAAGAACATGCTGTCCATCCAGGCTGGTTAATGTTAGGAAGAAGTTTAGCTGCTGAATCACAGCTTCCAATAATCTTACTGATGAAGGGGAGCTTTGAGATGGGCCTGTAGTTCTGCAGGAGCAGCTGGTTCAAGTTGTTCTTTTTTTAGCTTCATTGGTTTGATAAATGCTGTTTTTGGTGACCTGTGGCAAACACCACAAAGGGAGGTTTTTATTATTGTAGTTAAATCAGATGTTATGACAGGAGGAATATGAGCTAAGCTGGTGGAAGATTTCTTTTAAGATTTTGTGCGTTTATTTGGTGCAACTGGGAAATTTAGTCAAGATCAGTTCTTGTTGGAGACAACTTTGGTTCTGGACTTGATATGGATGAACAAACATTTTTTTCCCCCAGATTTTATTGTCATTACACTGTTACAAGTACAGAGCAATAAAATTCATTCTCTGCATTTAAACCATCCCCTTGGGGAGCAGTGGGCTGCCATTGTGTGGCTCCTGGGTAGCTCTCTGGGGTTAAGGGTCTTTGTCAGGGACCCAGATTGGCAGTCTGTGGGAGTGGGACTGGAACTCAGAACCTCAGGATTCAAAGATCTATGCCCAAATAAGCCGATTGCATCGACTCATTGACTCTTCAGCAATCCCTCACACTAAGCATGCTTGTAGCGACAGTGGAGATGAAAAACTCCCTTTGAACAGGAAGAAACCACCAGCAGAACCAGGCTCAGTGTGAGCGGCCATCTGCTGAGGCCGATTGGGGTTCAAGGAGACAAAGAAGCATAGATACAAAAGGCAACTGTAAACCAGCTTAACAGGTGGTCCCGTCCAGGAAACACACAGCCAGGCAGCTCCCATGTCAGAGGATGAAGAGAGAACATCCAGTCCATAGATATTGTCTATAAATAAAAAAAAAAAAGACTGGGACAGCTGGGTTCTCAGTCCATCTGGACCATCAGATCCACTAAACAGGAACTGAAAACAGACTAGATACGTCAGAAAGACAGAAGTAATACATATATGTGGACTTGATCCTTCATGTTATTCCTGTGAATCTGAGAGCGAGAGCATTGAAGCAGCGAAATGTGAGATCAGAAGCAGACAGTTGTAGGTTAAGCTTTTTAATGAGGAGCTGGAAGCGCTGGTTGAACAAAGAGTCAAGAAGAGGCTTAATAACGGAGCAGCAGAGGAAACTTTCATAATTGCACCATGTTGTTCTCTACCTCACCATTGGTGGTGGGGGTGGGGGGGTTAGACACCCTTTGTGCACTCACAGCCTGGTAATTGGGGATATATGTAGTGGGATTGCTGACACATGACTGGTTGTAGCTGGGAGGGCTGGATGCTGCTTTCTTCCATCCCTTCGTTTCATTCATGTCCGCTGGGCAGAGGAGCACGGAGCGAAGAACCAAACATGTTCAATTACTTCCTGTTGCTGCTCCACGGTAACCGGCCTCAGATCAAACAGGCTCTCAATCCTGTCGACCAGACGGATCCACAGCCTCCATGTCTGCAGCTTTATCTCTATGTGCTTTTCTGCACCTCCTATGACCCTTTCTTTTAGTGCAATATTTAGTCAGATTCAAGGATCGTTTGTTTACTCCGTAGAACTGTGTCGTTTTATCTCCACAGCTTCTGTTAAATAAATACAGAAAATTGGAATATTTGTCTTTTTAACAAGTATTTTTATTTAAGAAATAAAGCAGCTTTATCAGTGAGCAGAACCAACTGTGCAGCCAAAGCTTGACCTGAGACTAACAGTGGTTAAAATGCAAACTGCTCATTTGGACCTAAACGCTGTTTTGATGCTTCCTGCCTTATGTTCCTGTTTTATGCTCACATTAATACTAACTAAGCAGATTCAGTTGTTTTTAAACAGCAAGAAAGGATAAAGGATTAATTTAAATGTAATCTGGTCACCTGATATCGAACAGATCTATATGCTAATCGAAATTATCCAGACTTGCTTCCCAAAGAAGAAAGGAAATTGGGACAATACTTGTTTCAAGTGACTATTTTATGGTCAGAATAACTTAGAATTAGGCCTTGGTAGGTTTTATTGAATTTAAATAACTATATATTTTAGTTGATCTCATGACAACCAGACTAAATTAATTTAACCCCCCCCCGATGTATAATGTCTTTCTGTGTTTTTTTGTATTGTTGGACGGGCTGTACCGAAACTGAATTTCCTTTCGGGGATTAATAAAGTATAATTGAATTGAATTGTGACAGACATACATGAATTGTGAGCCATAGTCGATGAAACAGGGTGAATCTGGTCATTTTTTTTTAAATAAAACACCATTTGGACTACAAGAAAATGTTCTTTATTCTTTTTAACACATCAGGGTTGGGATCACTGCTTTAGACCACAACAGCAGCCATTTCCTTCTCAACCTAGACTAAAACTGTCCAGCTTGTTTGTAGATAGAAAGTAGATTAAAAAAGTAAAACAGAGAGGGTTAATAAAGTCACTGCTGTGACAAAATCATGTCATCTAACAAATATTTTAACACTCCGTTGTACACTCACCTTGGCTGATGCAGAAAAACTGGTCCACGCCTTAGTCTCCTCCAGGCTGGACTTCTGTAACGCTAACAACAGTCTGTAAAAACTACAGTATGTTCAGAACGGTGCTGAGCTATCTCTATAGTTATGCTGTTATGCTGCTATAGGCTTAGACAGCTGGAGGACATAGGGACCCCTTTTTTATCATCCTGCTTCATTCTATCTCTATTCTCCCACTCTGCAGAATCTGTTAGTTCAATCTCTAACGTTCTGCTCTCTCTGCTTTTTCTCATAGT
>NW_015151526.1:98230-116550 GCF_000732505.1 Cyprinodon variegatus
ATCAATATGCATTTTTTTTATCGATAAGCTTTTTTTCTATATCGCCCAGCCCTAGGATCGAATAAAGGTCTCAGTTCTCAGCCACCAGTGCATCTATGGAAATGCCCCCCCTCACATGAAGGAAATGCTCACCCTCCTCACTATAACACCATCCCGCCACTCCAACCGCTCCAACCTCCTCCTCCTCCTAGAGACTGAGCTAAGCACCAGGGGCGGCGGCGCCTTCTGCTCTGACGCTCCTCGAACCTGGAACGGCCTCCCTCATTGGAGGGAACCACAGACTTTAAAAAAATGTCTTCTTAGCAGAACATATGACTGCTAACCTTTTATAATTATGCCACCTGCTTATTTATTCATTTGTATTTTAAGATGTTTAGTTTTTAATTTCTTTGTTTTTACCTTTTTATGATTATTTTACTTGTAGCATTTTGAGATTTTTCTTCAATCTAAAGTGCATTACAATTAAAATGTATTATTATCTTTTAAACCTTTTATATACAGATTCCAGGTGATAGAAGCATATTCCTCCTGATGGCATCATGTCGTTTTTCCACCCAACAGGGATTTCAAACAAAAATGGGAAAAGCGGAGCTGAAAGGTAACGTGTAAGTCTTAGCTGTGAGGAAGACTCTGGCATTTTCAGGTGAGAGTCGCCTGTAGGTGGGAAAACGCTGCAGTCGCCGCCTCAGAATGAGTCATCATGCAGCCTGTGACACGGCGGATATCCCACACAGCCAGCTAGAAGGCTCATTACAACCAGTTAAACACATGTCATCACCTTTACTTCCCCCACCAGCCTTCCTCCCACCCCCACAGGCCTGGGTTGGTCTCCTCCACATCTCCTCCCTGCTGTTAGGCCTTTCAAACACATCAGATTGAATCTGTTCTCCTTCTCTTCTGTCCTTTTCTTTTGGTGTCGTTGCTCATTCAGGCCTTCTTCTAGATCACTGATGTCAAAAGCTGAATCTGATTTTTATTTTTTTATTCATGGTTCTGTTTCTATCCAGGTGTCTAAATATAGTTTCCATCACCGAGGTTTGATCAAATAAATACTAGCAATCAAACTAAACACAAATCATTTGTCTTTTTTTTTTTACATTGAAGCAGCTGCTAAATTAAATACAGACACCATCTGACAACAGATATTTGACTTAAAGGAAAAGTCCGTTCATGTTCAGAATTCAAACTTCTGAAGGTTCTTTAAATATTAAATTATTCTATACTTTTCAATAAATGATCAGTGTTTTTAATTAAGAGAAATTTTCATGTGAATGTGCTTTACTGGAGGCATCCATGTTTGTCAAAAAACACTACTGCCACCTACTGGTTTTTGACGTCACGGTGCGGTATCGGCTGTTGATCAAGTCCCAGTGCTGTATCTGGTGTTTGTCACAACGCGCTATTATCCAAGTCATCTTGAAAACATTCTTCTTCCAAATGTTGGCTACATATTACGTGTTTTTTCTCTGGCAAAAAATGAAATATTTTTACTGATTAAGGATAAATTCATAAAATCACCGTAAACATATTAGTTTAGGTATAAATAATGATCCATTGATTATTCCTGCTGAACGGATTTTTCTTTTTAAGCTCAGTTTGCAGTTAAAAGGAGCAATTTCTGTTCAGGGCTCTTATTGTGAAATAACTCTAGACCTTTGTAACCGGTCTCATCTGTCTGGGTCCTAAACGCTCCTTAATTATGACACCAATTAACTTGGTTATGCTCTGCGTTGTGTTCTGATGAAGGAGGGACCCAGACCACAGGTTTATCCAGTTGCTCTTTAATGCAGTTATCCAGCTGGTTTCTGCTCAGACAGGAATAAAACGATCAGTAACATTCAGCTTCAACACATAAACTGGTCAGCATCTCCTGTTATCAGAAAGCACATGGGGAAACCCGTAACTGAGGTGGGAAAATATTTGCTCTGACCAATAAATACAGATACATTATGTGAAATAAGTCCTCTGAGTGTTTTTCAATAGAGGCAAACATCAACAGCTGCATGTAATTATATTTAGATGTTTTCATTGAACATTTGCATATAACTACAAGCAGTAAACGTTTCCTACCTCCTCTTAGGCAGCTTAGCGCCAACTAATCTTGGACCAACGCTGCTCTTAAAGCAACAGTACAGGTATTCATGTAAAACTTAGCAAATTACAGATAACGCATCAAATATAAATGAAAAGAAAGTTATTTTGTGTTAATCAGGTTTTGGTGAAACACTTTATAAACAGAAAATAACAGAAAATGTTGAACAATTGTTACATCTGCATGGTTTCATTTTGTAGATTGGAGGAATAACGGGAAAACGAGATCACATGATGACAGAAGATGAAAGATTTGACAAAAAGGTCGAAGAACATAAAGGTAGGACACCTGAGTGAAGTTGGCCCCCCTACCTTCTTCAAATCAGACAAAATTAGTGTCAAACGTTTGTGCTACGTTTGTGCAGCAAACATTTTCGTTTGTGCCACTTTCGTTTTAAAGATATAAAGAGATGTTTCTAGAGGTCATCAAAGGTCAACCAGCCCCCCCACCTTCTTCAAATCAGACGAAATGGGTGTCAATTAACTCAGCTCCGTTTGTGCTGGTTTGTGCAGCAAAAATTTTCGTTCGTGCTGCTTTGGCTTTGAAGATATTAATGGAAATGTAAAAGTCAAAAGGTCAACCAACCCCCCCACCTTATACAAATTAGACAAAATTGGTGTCAAATGTTTGTGCTACGTTTGTGCTGGTTTGTGCAGCAAAAATTTTCGTTTGTGCCATTACCATTTTTTTAGTTTAAAATAATATAATCATAGGTTAGCAACAAATGTTCACTGACCTTTGATGGCTTCACAAACAATTATTAATATCATTAAAATGATAGCAGTACAAAAAATTTATATATTTTTAAATTTTTTAAATATTTATTTTCATTATTTTATATTTCAAATTTATTCAAAAATTTTATATTTTTGTATGGCAAAAATTTTCATTTCTACTGCTATAATTTCAATGATATTAATAATATTTTGTAGAGGTCATCAAAGGTCAGTTAACATCTGTTTTTGCTGCACAAACGTAGCACAAACATTTGACACCAATTTTGTCTAATTTGTATAAGGTGGGGGGGCTGGTTGACCTTTTGACCTTTGCATATTCATTAATATCTTTAAATCCAAAGTAGCACAAACAAAAATTTTTGCTGCACAAATGGAGCTGAGTTAATTGACACACATTTCGTTCCGATTTGAAGAAGGTGGGGGGGCTGGTTGACCTTTGATGACCTCCAGAAACATCTCTTTATATCTTTAAAACGATATCGGCACAAACAAAAATTTCTGCTGCACAAACAAGCACAAACATTTGACACTAATTTTGTCTGATTTGAAGAAGGTGGGGGAGCCAACTTCACTCAGGTCATGAGGACAAAGCAAAGCACTCCTGATCTGCACATAATGCTCTGATCCACATACACACATTAATATGAGCCCATCAGATCTATACCTTAAATACGCCGAGTTCTAATCCAACGGCTGCGTCCTCCGAAGGTCACATTCTGCCGTCTTTACCTTAGAAAATTCTTAGTCTCCTAAAGAGGAAATAAACTCAAATTAATCTAAAGCCACAATAAAACATGAGAAACACCAGCTAAGACACTCCAGCTGAGAGTGTCTGGTAGCTAGATAAACACCAAATCAAAGATGAAAGTATTATTTTGTTCATTCCACATGAAGAAATGCTACGCTTTGGGTTTTGGTCACTGATAAACGTATTTTGCGCTTTTTTAAATGAAATCTAATGAAATTCTAAATTACCTTTTACTCTTACTCTGTTTGCACTTAAAGCTACAGTGTGTAATATTTACAGGGATATACAGTCAGAAATGTAATATATTATACATAACTATGTTATTTATCATCACCTATGAGCTCAGCCTCTTAACCTTAATATTTTCGTTGCCTTAGAATTCGTTATTTATAATTACATAGGAGCGGGTCTCGCAGCCATGGAGGCAGACATCTTTGCGCTACGGCAAGCGCAGAGGCAACAAACAATTAACTACAGCAAGTTGAGAGAGATGAACTGAGCATGTGAGAAAATATTGGGAAGTTTGCGCAGAAAGGAAATCAGAAGTGAAAAAGGATCAACCTTTGTTCTAATGTGTCTGTGGCGTCCTGTAGAGCTGCAACTAACCATTATTTTACAAATCCATTAATCTGTAGATGATTTTTTGGATTAATCAATTAATAACCGGAGAGCCAAAGGTTCCTTAAAGAAGTCTTTTTACAAATGAAACCAGGTAAAACTAAAACTTTTCCAATTGAGGAGTTCTGGATTATAGAGCAGATGGACATAGAAGATGTTTATTTTTCCTAAAAACAAAATGTTTATATATTTCTTTTTATAATCTTGGTATAATTCCTGCTCTAAGTGGGTTGCTATTTCAGCTAAAGCCAAATTTCAGAGTCTCTATTGTCTATACTATACTTAATTGTTTCAGCCTTAGCATCTTGAATAACATTATAGACCAAAGTTGACTGAGGTAAGACAGTTAAGTTACAACTTTGTATTTCTATAGATCTCTGCTCTTAATTGTTTTATATCATCTTTTTTATTTTTTGCTCATGTTTTATGTTCTTATACAAGGTTATTACAAATGTTTTTTTCCTGTCTTTGTTGGAACAACAGAGAAGAAGAAGTGGATTGATAAAACATAGAACTAGTGTTGCTTCTATCTCTGCGTTTCTAGGAGGTTTGTGTCCAAATGAGTGAAAATAATCGATAAAGACTCCAGTTCTAGTTGTCTCAGCTCTCTGAAGTAACTTTTTGTTGATAAACAAACAGATGAATTTAGATCAAACTATGGAGCCCAACATTTCTGTCAAATGTCAAAAATGAATATTTAAAGGGAAACACAATGTTGGATTTTATGGTTTTAGTTGTTTTTGCAGGAAACAGAGTTTATTACTAAGAGTTTGGACCACAGGAAGTTCAGTTCAATGGCTTGAACTGAAACCAAAGACTAAAGCATAAATTAATGGAGGCGCAGGTTTTAAGATCAGGACCTAAACTTTGATGCTCTCAGAGTTTCTAACAGAACTCAGCCAAGCTGCTCCTGTTAGATTTTCTTCTTTCCTTTTTCTGACACCAGAATGAAACAAATCAAACCCCTGCTCTGCTTCCTGTTTGGCCAGTTTCTTTTTTTTTTTTAAATCCTGCCTTTGGTCTCTAAATTGGTCTTAGATGAAAAACATTGTTGAGCTGATGGTCAGGAAGGAACCATGCAGAACCCTCAGGGCTTCTGGGACCCGCTTATTCTGTGTTTGCAGAACCAGAACCAAAATAAGATGGCTTCAGCTCCTCTGCTCCACAGCTGGAACACAGATTTAGATTGGAAAGTTTGAGCACCCCTAATAATCTTAATTATCTTAATTAAAAGCCACTTCCCTACAACCTTAATGAGTTCCTGGATCCTGGATGAAGGGATTTTTGACCATTCTACTTTGCAAAATAATTCCAGTTCAGTGAAGTCTGATGGTGGCCGAGCATGGAGGGCCTGCTTCAGATCATCCAGATGTTCATATTCAGGTCTGGGGATTGGGACGGCCATTCCAGAACATTAGAATTGGTCGTCTGCATGAATCCCTGAGTTGATTTGGAGCGGTGTTATGGATCATTGTCTTCAATGACAATTAGTTTAGTTGATGTTTAAGCGATGGGATCCTGAAAGATGTGAAGAAAAATGAAGCTCATGCATTAATAATTTTATCTGTTTCTTAATTAGTGACAAAAATTGTCACCTTCTATCCCCCCAATGCACAGCTGCAGGTCAGGAGGATTTGTTGAGTATCTTTTTTTCCCTTCGTGATTCTGAACCTGCAAAGTTTTCCTCTGACTGAGTCATAGAGAGAACCACGACGTTTATATGAGTGAAGGATCCAGTTTGCTCATCTATCTTGGTATCAGCTGTCGCCGCCTTCCTCTCTGTTATTCCTGCATGTAACTCTCAGGAGGAATCACACGCTAACGGCTCCTGTGTAGTTGAGACAAGTAAAACGTAGCTCAGTCTGTCCAAATATTTCCCATCAGTCTCTTTCTCTCTCTGCTGTCGCTTTAACTGTCAGTCTTACTTTATCTCCATTTGCGTCTTACAGCCCAAAGTTTCAGGTGAAACAAAAGTCAGATTTCAACTAAAAGTAAAAAAAAAAAAAAACTATGTCAGGAAAGTTGTTACAGAAACTATGAGGATTGTTAAAATCAACAGAAGATAAAATCAGGAGAGGAACCCCCACCAGAGAAATCATGGCTAAATATGTTTTATTTACTTCATTACTCAAAACATTTTATTTCCACATTTTGAGCTTTGTTTTTGAAAACATTAAGCGGGTTTAAAAAAAATTCATTCTGCCCGGAATCTGAATCAGGTGTGGCGTTTGGAAAATGATTCAGAGACAAATATTTGCAAAAATACAGATTTATTTAACGTCCTCGGATGAAGAGATAGAGCTCTGACTGGGCAAAGCTCAGTACATTCATTTATACAGCAATCCCCAACACACACACCCCTTGGAGCTATTACACCCCTACATAAAGAAATTTTCCCACAAAAACATGTTTTTCCCCAAGAAAAAACACTTCAATTCATCAAGGAGATAAATTTTAGCCAGATAAAGAGTCAGAACAGGTCTCCTGTTCACGGCATGAAGGAGACTGATTGAACTCATTCTTATCTCTCATGATCTTCAGCCTTGTCTAGAGTAGGGAGGTAACTGCTTTCATTCATCGCCAATATTAAAGGAATAGTACACCCAAAACATGATTAGCCTTCATTTTCTACTCACCCCCATGCTAAACAACACTCTGAAGTACTTTTTTTATATCTCAAATGCATCTGGAGATCTGGGAGGCTTCTTGCTGTCTGCTGACATTCATATAATGGAGGTCTATGGTGCCCGAGGCAGAAAGGTCCATAAAAGTCCACAAAAAACGTGTCAATATTCCTCCATACTGCTCGTCCAATGTATTCCAAGTGTCCTGAGTGGGTAGCATCCAGAATTTACTCGAAACGAAGTCATTTAGAATGTTTTTAGAGCATAAACAGTAGTGTATAGGATTTCCTAAAAGCGCGTTCACGACGCTACGGAAGCCGGCAGACCAAACCAGATGAAAGTGCGCATTCAGCGTCTGCTCTGCCGATAATGCAAGCGTAGAAGAAGAAATTTGCTGTTTACCTGTGCAAAGAAAGAAACAACGAAAGAAAAATGTCTGAGGACTTCAGTGTTGAGGAAGAGCATGAGTTCTTTGCCGAGCTGAATGCGCTGGTTTGGTCTGCCGGCTTCCGTAGCGTCGTGAACTCGCAGGCGCGCGCTTTCAGGAAATCCTATACACTACTGTTTATGCTCTAAAAACATTCTAAATGACTTCGTTTCGATGCTTTCTCTAAAGCATTGATTCCCAAAGCTGGGGTCACGACCCCACATGGGGTCCTTCATCTACAGCTATGCGGTCCTGCAACATGTTCTGCCTCCCAGTTGAGTCAGACTCCCTTTGCATCAGATTCTGCAGGTAGGCTGCATGTCCAGCTGTATCATGTGTCATGCATGTGACCCAAAAAAATAGTCTGGTCAGCGAGGAATAATCAATGGATCATTATTTTTACCTAAAACTAATACGTCCGCGGTGATTTAATGAATTTAGGGTTTATCAGTAATGAAATAAAAACAATAATTTTCGTGCCGATCACTGAGTCTGGGAGCGGCCATTTTTGCCCATATACAGTATCACCTCCCTCCTGCCATCTTCCAGCAGTGACGTCACGGTGCGGTAAGCCTAGCACCATTCTCTCCGCTTTACAAGCAAAATCAATGGGAACTACTAGACACATCTGCAATCAACAACAATTATTGAAGATTTCCAGAGGACTTCACCATTGAAATTCACCAGAGCTATAGTGAAACTGACAATGCCCACGTGCATGGCAGCTGGATGCTGGAATACATCGGGTAAAAGTGAAAACAAAGAGTCATTCCACCTTTCTGATTCCTGATCCTCCACGGACGGGTTCGTCGTTGGATCGCCAACTTGAAGAGGGAGGATTTGCCATCGAACTTCTGGCCAGAGAAAAAACACGTAATATGTAGCCAACATTTGGAAGAAGAATGTTTTCAAGATGACTTGGATAATAGCGCGTTGTGACAAACACCAGATACAGCACTGGGACTTGATCAACAGCCGATACCGTAACGTCACAAACCAGTAGGTGGCAGTAGTGGAATAATTTCATATTTAAAGAACTTTCAGAAGTTTAAATTGTTAATATCACCAGACTTTTCATTTAAGCCTTGGCAGCTTTAGGAGGGTAGGGTACCATGTGTCTTTGTTTAGGTTTAGCAGCTAGCAATAGGTTAGTGTAAGTTTTGAAGTTTGCAGTTGATGTAACAATTTCCATAAGCAGGATCTCTGTCAGATCGTCATCCAATGCGAAAAACTACAAACTTTGATGTTCGAATGCTTAAAGTAAAAATGGACGAAGCAAATATGGTTGTTGATGCCATCTTTAAAATGATTCCACTTGTGGTTAATTGCTTTTTTAGAAATGTTTGAGCCAATAGTCCGGATTTCAGAGGAGCTACTGTATCTCTGGGATCATATCCAGTTTGAATCTTTGTGCTTTATGACAGATTGTTTTATCTTCACCGTCTTTGGCGCCACCCTGTGACTGGTAGTGCTTTTTATGACATGGGCAGGTTTGTGATTGGCTGAGCAGTCGGACCAGCTATGGGGAAATAAAGGAACCAGAACCAGCCTTCATTCTACCTGGACTCCTCTGGCTGCTGTGTTTTCTAACCTCCCAACCTTCCTGTCGGTTCTTCAGCCTCTTTCCTTCCCTTTTTCAGAAGTTTTTAGCCTCTCTGTCCTTTTATGTCAATTTCTTAAGCTCCTCCTGTGGTCTGTAGTGGGAAAAAGTATTCAACTATTTACCCCAGTTAAATAAACGGAGATCGATAAATTTCACTCAGTTGGCACTTTATTTTGATCTTTGCAAAGAATGAACAGTTCATCATACGGCCCTTATTTCATGGTAATCAACCCTGTTCTGCCTGGGCAGAGTGTGTTCCCTTTACTTACAATAATGGAAAGTAGTCAGAGTCAAAACAAATTAAAGACCCTTTGGTTAAACAGTAACTTGTTATGAATAAACCTTGAGAAAGAATCTGGTTTGTTACAGGAAGAAGATACGACTGGTCTACAAACATCGTCACGCAGGGGAATTTTGTGGCTTTGCAGGTTAAACAGCCTGATTGAAAACTTTTATAGTGAGTAAATCGGATAAATTAATATATGAAATAAGAGAAATCTAAATTTTCCAACCACAGGTCATTGCTTCTGCTTGTTTCTCCTAGTTCTGCTTGTTCATCCTGCCTTTGCAGAACCTCTTTTGGATCTGAATGTTTGACCATCTGTGGTCTTCCTTTCATTGCTGCAGCTTCATAGCGTTTTATCAGAACAACCACATCAATTCCTGTTTCATTTAGTTTAGCATGAAGCAAAGCAGCAGCGTTTAATGCAGCATAAGGTTCAGAGAAGATGTTTGAAGTCGTTCCCAGAAGTTCATGTTGGTTCCTCCTCATGTCGCCTCACTTGCCATCAAGGATAGAGGAAGAACCTCCAACCAAAGCTCTGATTTAAATTGTAAAAAGTCTGGAGGCTTTGCTGTGTGGTGAAGATAAAGTCGTGTCTGTAATCAGCAGGTTATTAAATACCTGCAGACCAGCAGCAGTACGGCTGATTAGATACAGAGAGAAGCAATAAATTCTGCTGCACTGCTTCATCCGGGGAGGGAGACCAATACGTTTCCTGCTGTAGTCATTCACTGATCTTATTTACATGAGGAAAGATGCTAAAGAGATGCACTACAGATTCCAACCATATTTGCTTTTTTGTCTATTTTTGTTTATCAGACAAATTCATACATTATAGCATCACAAAGGTGTTAGAAAGCTGATCTAAATCCATTTTGCGGCGTTAGAAAGTGTTTTCTCACCAATAATTGAACGGTTTGATCTTTCTATGCTATTTTACAGACAATATGCCTCATGCTAGAACTGTGTCATGATCTTGGCGCTGATGACTGGCTTTAATAATCACTCCATTCACCTGTCTAACTCTGCCTGGTTGCTCATTACCACTCATCTTATCCACCTGCTTCTGCTCTATTTAATGTACTTGCATCCAGCTATCAGGGCCAGATTATCTTGTTCTCCCGGGCCAGTGTGAGAGGAGTTTTTCAAATAGGACCATCAATTTTGGAATTAATAACGTCTTTTGCATAAACTAAGTTGTGATTTTCTGTCAGTGCAACGAAGATGCCATAGGAGTTGTATAGAGATTCCCGGGCTTTTACTTTGGTAGTTTGCTTCCATTTTTCAACAAGTCAATTTGCATATTAAGCTAGCTTGGTGCTAGCTAAATATTAAGTTTGTTAAATAAATATTTGATTTGAAGCTTAATATTTATTAAACAAACTTAATATTTACAGCCATTGGGCTGCAAACATTGGTGGAAGATGCTGAACTCCAAGCAGGAAGGTTCAGTCCAGGTTTTTCTATAATTAGTTAGTAAGCTGAACCCGCCGGTGGTCCTTCAGGAAGGTCTTTATGAAAAACGTAGAACTAGACCATCATTCCTTCCTGCTTTCACAGAATCTGATTTTTTTTATCTTGAAAGGTGGGATAAAATCAAACCTTTAGATATTCAAGCAAACTTAACGGCTTTGATTTGATCAAACATGGATCAAAGCAGCTGTTCTGTGCTTCTTCCTCTCCCATCTGATCATGTTCTACTCCGCTATCTCCATCGCCGCGTTTGGAGGGGACTGAAAACGAAGCATCTCAAAAAGAAGCAGCAGATTGGTCATGTCTCTGCTCTGAATCAGAACAGCAGATCCTGATTCTCGATCAGGACGGATCAACATGCCGCCATGTTGGTCTGCTTTTCCTCTCTTGTCTCATCCTTTCTTTCCCTCCTCATCGTCTCGCTGACCTTCCAGTCCTGCAACTCTAGCCATGGCCGCGGGAAGTGGGAGTGCTGCAGCACCCCCTAGTGGCAGGAGGGAGATGTTTTTAAAATGTATTAAAATACTTTGCACAATTAATAAATTTCTTATGAATATTTTGGGAAATGATTTAGACTTTTTGTCATTTTACTATTAGGTGTATTTGGATTTTAATGTATTTTTTTCATTTTATTTTGAGGCCTGATCAACACAACTTCACAGAAGTTACGTTGTCAGGGCAACGTCAAGCAGGCTAGAGGTCGCAGCGTAAAGAGGTATCCCGCACGCGGCAGCAGACTAGTAAACATACATAGTCTAATGACAGAAACAAGGAGGAAATATGGCACAAAAACACATTTTGGATGATTTCGGAAAATCCCCACTGATGAAGTAGAACACTAGTATCGCAACCATGTCAACGGAGAGCAGCCGGAGTGAGGAGACTGTCCGCCCGCCTCTGATGGCATTTGCAAAGGCAGGCTCAGCCACAGCATCAACAACCCGACCTAACGTGATTGGATTAGACTCGTCCTTCCAGCCAACAGTGTTGTTTCTGACAGCCATCTTAGTCTAAGTCTTCAGGACGAAAATTATTATTAATTTTAGTTTCAGTTACATTTAAGTCATTATGATATGTGATAGTTTTAATTGGTTTCAGTCGACTAAAACTTAAAAAGGTTTTAGTCATTTTTACATTGCAAAAAACAAGTTACGTTTTACTATTTGGAAAACCAACCAGATTCTTTCCCAGACTGACAGCTCTATCCTAGATGCTATAAAATCTGGGTATAGAATGCTGCCGTGCAGATCATCATTGCTGTTGGAGAGAAAATATAGATTTATAGAATTCAAATAAACTTTTTTTTATGAATTAATGCCCTACTTTCTAAAAAAAAATGTCTCAGAGAAGCTGTGAAAATAGCAGATCTAGTTCAACACATCCTATTGGTTAATATAGCAGATCTAGTTCAACACATCCTATTGGTTAATATAGCAGATCTAGTTCAACACATCCTATTGGTTAATATAGCAGACTGACAAAATGTCCAATAGAGGAATGATTTTAGACATCCAAGGTTTCCATCCCAAAGCAAACACTTCCTGATCTACTATGAATTCTGCATTAAACACTGATCAATAAAATCTGCATTAATGCAAAAAAGAATTTTAACTTTATTTCTGAGAATTTCCCCCTCGGTTCCTGCTGCTTAGGGGTCAAAGTAGATTTAAATTCACAGAGTTTGATATAAAAAATTCATAGAGAACCTACATAATTGCCTTATAATGCCATGGCAACCAGACCTGAATTGAATGAATATGCCACTAAAATGGTAAAATATTTAAAGGAAACAGAGAAAATGTTTAAATGACAATACAAGGAAACATTTACATAACATTTAAATAGAAATGAGAGCAATGATAATTGAAATGAAATGAAATATTCAAAGATCTATTTTCATATGGATCTTTATTTAAAAATAAACAGAATGTAATCAAATATTTGCTTTGGATATAATTTAGGGATTCCTTTTGGTAGAAAGTAAATAATGTTTGGCATCACCTCACAAAGGGATTTTTTAGGCTTGGCAGAGGATGATCAGCCACATATAGTTTATTAAGCAGCGAGAGCAGGAAGAGCCGTACTGCTGAGAGCGAATCATCAGACGCATTTCTGCACAGCTGGAAGATCAGAGTTCGTCAGAGTTCAGCATGCAGTTCGCCCCTCCCGCTGCCATGATCCATCTGAGGTCGTGCAGAATGAGCAGTGCTGCAGCCACTTCTGCTGAAATTTGTATTTTCCCATGCTCTAGCTTTTTCTCCTCCTGAGCTTCTTTTCAGAACATCAGCTTTACGATCAACCGGAAGCAGTTATGCGCTAGCACATTGTTCTTAAAAATGTATTCTTTTTTTTCAAATAAACCATTTAAAATGCTACAATAATCACATTTAATGAATTTTAGTGCCAATTTAGGCCTTAAATAAAAACATTATAATTTAATGACTTTTAATGACTTAATGACCCGCGGAAAGTTTCAAAATAATGTATAGCTATTTTTATTTTAGATTTATAAATATGCAAATAATTGCTAATTTTCACTTTTTTTTTTGGTAAAAAAAAGTTTTTGAAAAACTTTATGGCACCAGTTTAACCCCATATAAAGCTGGTTTTGTGAAACCTGCATTGGGCTGCATTTGTTTGGAATACCGCCTTCCTACGTTGCAGTTCCCACCTTATCCCATAAAATATTGGAAGCTGTGCTCAAAAACAGTGGGGAAAAAAGTATTTCCCTTAAAGGCATACTATGCAACATTTTTCAGTTAATTAATGTGTTCCATAACGTTTTGGATGATTAAATGAGTAATTTCAGGTCGAACAAAGGTTTTCTCAGCCGCTCTGGTGGTCTGTAGGGGAAATACCGCACTTGCAATTGCAGGAGCCCTCGGCCCGCACCCACAGGCTCAGAAGTCTCGTGCATCGCGAGAGTCGGTCTTGCTTTACGGCGAGAAATTGGCTAACTAAAATCTTTGTTATTTAGACACATGCATAAGAAATAATGTATGAAAACATGCTAAATATTAAACTTGAAAATTGGAACAAAATAGTCACTTACCGCAGTAGACATGGTGATTCGTTGCGTTCGCCTGTCTGCTGAGCTCAAAACAACCACGCCTGGCTTGACGGAGAAACCAGGAGAACAGCTGAGCATATTTACGACAGTGCACTTTTACTTTCGCCCTCTGGGGGGAGCCTCGCTGGAAAATCAACACCGGTTGCATAGTATACCTTTAATGTCAGACAAACGTGGGACAGGAACATAACTAGTATGTTTATACGGATCTATCAGTGATCTATAGATCTAATTAAAAAGAAGAAGAAAACAAAGCCAGATCTAAATCAAATCTAAACTGTCATGAAGACACTTTTATTAACTTCATGGTGTGAAATGATGAGGCTGAGAGAATGACTCATGATCACAGCACAGAAAGTTCTGGAGGTTCTTGAAACATTTGCCCTTTTTCCTACAAACATTATAACTTACCGTATGCTTCCAGGAGAAAAGATCTGAGTCTTCATTTACTGGATTTTATTCTATTAACCTTTCTGTTTGCTTCCTTTGGTGGATTTTTCACTCATCTTGTTTGGGTGTCAGTGCAGATATATCTGCGCACATGTATACCTAAACTACCTTAACCTTGTTTTTTGAAATTAATAAAAAGCATTAAGAAAAAATAATTTGATATAGGGATTTGTAGTAAAATCAGCCTAAGAAATGAGTTGAGCTGAAACCAACCTCCCAGGATTTGTTCTTTGTTGCAGAATGCCAGGCCTGCAGGCAGGCAGCTAGTGATGAGAAGGCTCTTTAGATGCAGAGATGCAGGCAGACCTGAGAGGAGGCTGAAGATGTGGAGAAGGTATGAGCAGTGCTTGGCCGTGCTTCAGATTAGCTGCTGCACCCTGACCTTTAAATCCTCCTTCATTGAGCTGAGTGGCTCAAAGGGGAGATGCTTAGTTCAAAATCCTGTAATATATCTGCAGACCTCCATCCTCACATGAATTATTCAGTCAAAGTGATCTCATTTCTGTTAATAAGGGTCAAATATCCTGATATTTACTTGGATTATGGATATAATATGTGACCCCAAATAGTTAAACTGCTAAGAGTTTTATTTGTGCATTTTTTTAATAGCTGCCAATAAAATGACGGATTTAAGGAGGCGACTTTTATCATAACCACACAGGGACCAACAGAGAGCACCAGAAGGGGCCCCGTAGGGGGGCCTGGCTAACACCAGATGTACATGTTGCACTGAGTGACAAGATTGTGTGATGCAGCGGGGGGGCAGAATATGCAAACATTTTACTCAATAACAGAAAGTATTCAACCGAGACATTACTTAACAGTAAAAAGCATTTGGTAAAAATGCAAGTACTGAATAATTTTTTGATCATAACATCGGATTTAATGTGTGAAGTTATATGGCTAAACATTTATCAGCTGCTGTTTCAATGAGTCAAATAAAAAAAGAAATGAATAATAAAAAATGTACAGTAATTAAGGAATGAGTTCTGTCCATTCCTGACTAAGAAGCTACTGAATGACATCACTTCCTGCTCGCTCTGCTGCATTAGCAATCAGGTCTGAGCTGTTACACCTGCGGCAACTCCTATTAGCAGGAGTTGCTGCACCTGTGAGGAGCATTATATATTCCTGCATTCAGAGGAAGGTTAGTAGCACTTTGTCTTTTTTTTTTTAAGATCCTCTAAATCATCTGTCTGTAATGTTTGTTCATATGGTTCCTGCTCCACTGATTTAACTCGTTCCTCAGGTCTCGCTGGTTGCATTTGGGTCTGATTCATTATATAATGTTCAAATAATAAAAGTAACTGGAGTTGGATATACAATGTGGAACAAAAAAAGGACAAGCTTAGTTAGAATATACAAATAAGTTCTAGATAAAAGTGATTAATAGAGTTCCCTGCTTAGGAAAGTGATCAACATTCTGGTCATTTAGTCCCATAGAAGGAAATGCTGCTAAAATCAGAGGAATTCAGTTTATTTCTATAGCTCCAATTCACATCATGTCATCTCAGGTCACTTTCCAGTTCACCAGATCATCCAGTCGGATTGATTCAAAGTTTTCTATCTAAGGAAAACCAGCTGATTGCATCGACTCATTGACTCTTCAGCAATCCCTCACACTATGCTTGTAGCAACAGAGGGGAGGAAAACTGATGGGATTCTTCACATTCAGGGAAATTAAATGTTGCAGTAACTCTTTTTTTAACCAGGTGTTGTAGGTGTTGATGCTGTAGGAATGAAGGTATTTCTGTAGAGGTCTGTCTTGCAGCGGATCTGAGAAGCCTCTTTTCATGATCGTCCCCTGATAGCTGACCTTAATTGTTCACTTTGTTCACCTGCCGTTCCCTCCCCGCTCTCTGATTAACATTAATCTTATTCACCTGCTCCCTCTGCTATATGGTTCAGCTGTCGGGGCCAGATCATTGTTTGTTTATTGTTAGATTCCTGTTTGTTTGTTTTGTTAGTTTTAGTTTTTCCAAGATTCATTTTCCGATTCCTTAAGGCCAGTGGATTGAGAGGGTTTACCGTTTGTCTTGTCTTCTGATCAGGTTCTGACCCTTCTCCGCAGAGCTCTCAGGGTTTTGGCTCGGAATGTGGGGAGGGTCTGTTTTAAGTCCCTAATCCTGGCTCCTAGGTGGAAACCAGTTTAAAGTTCTGCAGTAATCCCAGTACTGTGTCTTGTCTCTGTTCCTCTATCACTAAGCCTATATAGAGGATAAAACTAACAGGAGCTGAATTTCCTAAAGTCTGCAGCCATAAAATCGTAACACCTGAGTCAACAGCAGTGTCAGTGGAGGAAGGTTTGTTTCACATTATTATTCTGTCAATCTCTGAAAAACATTTAGCAGCTAAAGTATCTTACTATTTGAACATTGTTTGAGTTTAAACGGATAAAACTTCCTGACAGCTTTGTTTTTCAATGCAGCACAGCAACACCTATTTACATTTTCATTATTTGTTTAGGATCAAAGGGAGATTCTTTCATAGACAATAAGCTGAATAAGATCTTTATTTGGAGCCTCTAATGTTCTATAATATAATTAAAGAAGGAAAACTTGGAGCATCACATCTGGAAAAAAAATGGGTTTAATTAGCAGTGCCACTTACAGCAGCTCCTGGGTCTGTGGATTATGAGTTACCTGAACTGATATAAAGCTGTGCTACGACTGGATGCCTCATTCTCCTTAATAGTCATAATATTTCTAATAGGCTATAAAACGATGATTATAAAAACCTCTTTGAGCGGATCCATAATAAAACATTAAACTGTAACAAAAGTAAAATATCAACATTCTGGTCTTTTTGTCCCAAAGAAGGAAACACTGCTAAACTCTGAAGATCAGAGAGGAATTCAGTTTATTTCTATAGCTCCAATTCACATCATGTCATCTCAGGTCACTTTCCAGTTCACCAGATCATTCAGTCAGATTGATTCAAAGTTTTCTATCCAAGGAAAACCAGCTGTTTGCGTCGACTAATTGACTCTTCAGCAATCCCTCACACCAAGCATTCTTGTAGCGACAGTGGAGAGGAAAACTGATGGAATTTTACATCTATGAGTGTTTACATTCAATTCAAAAATACTTTATTGATATATATATATCCTTATTTGCACGATTTAGAAATCAACTTGAAGAGCAGCTTTCATAAAATTCAGTGAGATCTTTACTGAGTTAGCCTTTCACTAGAAGGATGATGGTGGAAAAATCCAAGTAAAGGAGCCGGGACCCGACAAGCCCCAAATAAATTTAACTCATCGAACCGAAGAAAAAGCTCAATGGTACAACCGGACTTTTAGCAGGAGTTGGTTCAAGTCGTGGCTGACTTTGTTGTTTTCCCTGCATTCTTTTTAAAGTGACAGAGTGATCTGACGTGGACACAGTCTGGACAGACAGACTTTAAACACGGCTCCGACAGCTAGGACTGATTTAAAGCACTTTTTAGAAAAGAAGAATGAACAATCTGGGATTAGCATGGAAAATAATAGAATCTAGTTTACTTTTTCTAGATATTTGTTCATATGCAACCAAAAATAGACTCTTAAACACTTTCTCATAAAATAAGTAGTTTTTATACAGTATATTAAAAAGTAAGTGATTCTGACGGCATCTTTGCATTTTTTCTGTTCGTTCCTGCAGATTGTGATCCTTTTCTAGTCTGGGACTTATTATCATTTAACTGCTGCTGTAAGTCTGAGTCATGTTTCCATCAGTTCCTCCTTGGCTAAATCTCACTGCCACCCTATCTGACAACAGGCCAACCCAAAGAGAAAGGCGGCACTGCAGGCTAACAGTATTGATCTGAGCAGATCTTTTGCTCCAGGCTACATGTCCTCAGTAAAGTTTCTCAGGAGTTTTTTACAGGCTCTTTTATTTCCAAGGTTGTTCTGCTCTAGATGAGATGTGTTCTTCCTTGTAACTCATTAAAGGGGTTAGAATCACACCATCCTTCTGCCAGCCAAGAATTGAACCCTGTTGGCAGCTTTCCCAGGGATCAGACGCTGCTGCCAGATTGTTTCAGTCAAACTCAACACTTCAGGTTTTTGTTTTGGACACATTTTTGCTACTTTGAGCTTTATGTCTTTTAAAGACATCTCCTGTAGCAATAATGTAATAATGTGTTGAGCATCAATTAATAAACTAGAGAGCAACAGAAAACACCAAACTAATGTCAACAGGAAAATACAGACTAA
>NW_015151526.1:119065-126800 GCF_000732505.1 Cyprinodon variegatus
ATCCATCCATCCATCCATCCATCCATCCATCCATCCATCCATCCATCCATCCATCCATCCATCCATCCATCCATCCATCCAACTGTCCGTCCATCCGTCCATTTTGTACACCAGGTCCTCTATCCACACAGACTCTCCCAAACTGGACAATAATAATCTGGAAAACTTTTCCTAGATTCGGTTGCAGCTTCCAGCTTGAGACCCATTTGGCTTTAAAGAAGATCAAAGGCTGCTGTATGTGAATTAATGATGTTATGGATATTTTATCAAACATCTCAGTACCAGCAGACCTTTCTTTAAACACCTCAAACCTTCTGGGTGTTGCTGTTAAAAGCGGCCTGTCAGAGTTTCCACATCTCAATCCAAGAGCAAAGCTCAGCCGTCACGTCTGCAGCTTCAGCTTCTGTGATGCCGTCATGTCAATAACGGCTAAAGTCGAAGGAATAGCTCTGCCTCCTTTGCCCTGTTCCACAAAACATTTCTGTCATAAACCGTCAAAGACGAGTCGCCTCTGGCTGTTCAGAAATAAGAAGTGGAGACGGCAGTTTCCCTCACAGCTTCTAGTTTGTCTGCAGAGCGCAGGACGAGTGCTGCATGCTGATGTCACTGATTCACAGGAAAGCATTTCAAAATGTAAACATGACAAAGAGCCACAAGAACATATCTTTGAAGGCCTCCAGAAGCCATTTTATAAATCCAATATTTAATTGTTTATACTCCATTTGTCCATAAAGGTCCACAGATTAAAAGTAATCCAGCATATTTGTAATTAAAAGATTCCATGATGAGAAAATCACCACATAACTTCTGGTTTTTGACATCAGAGGAGTTAGCTGGTCATAGCTAATGCTTAGCGTTTGCTAATATTTACTTCCTAACACTTATTTCCTTGGTTGTTAGCCCGCAACATTTGGTATGATTCTTCACATCACCGTCTTACCTACAAGACAAAAATGTCCTCATCTATGACTCGATTTGAGTCAGCGACAGTCGTTAAAGTCTCCCAAACGCTCCTTGCCTGTCAGCCAATGACGCAGCGAGTAGAGCGGTATTACGCCTCATAGAGTCTTGCTGTTATTGGTTAAAACCACGTTGGCTGTTTGGCTTTCCAGCCAATGAAATAAGGTTTCAAACAAGCCTAGTCATGGCTGGGTTGCATACATTCTCAAGCATGTCTTTATTATTGCCGTTTAAAAAAAACTACTTTGAGTTTTACTCAAACTAGAAGCTGTTAGCTTTCAAATGATCACTCATGTAATTTAGTTTCTCAGTTATTTGCTTTTCCATTTGGGTATGCAAAAGAGACGAGAATTACTTGAAAATGAGGGGGATGTTTTAAAACAAACTCAGCTGTTTGCCAAGAAAATACTTATTTAACCCGCCTTTCTGACCCTAATTACTAACCAACCGTCCTCACCGCGTCACTTCATCGATACATGAAGTCCAGGTACAGCAGGTGGGCGCTTCAAGGCACCTGACGAGGTCAAAGGTCAACTGACCAGATTGTAGCCAGATCAGCTGCACATAACAAAGAAACCAGAGTGTGCAACTGAAAAATGAATCAGATTCAATTAATTCATTCATTGGCCCCTATAGTGGCAGCACAGCTGCAATCTCACAGGCAAAAATGTGCTGGAAATGCGTCCTCTGCATTGCAACTGTGTAAACCCGCCTTTATTCACAGATAACATGGAGTACAGTCTGTCATGGTTTTGGTTCTGTTCAAGTTTAATCTCTGAGTTTTCATTGGTCTTATTTCCATTTTTGTGTTCTAGTTATTTTTGATTGTATTTGAGTTCTTAGGTATTTCTTTTTGCCCTCTGCTGCCCTCTTGTGTCAGTCTCCTTCTCCTAGTTTCCTTCTAGACTGCTCTGTTCACACCTGCTCCCAATCGGCGGGTTAGCCTGGTCTTCCTGATGTTCCTTTCTCCTATATATTCTCCTCCTGCTCGGTTGTCTCAGTCACTGTTGCTGCTTTGTCATAATTTCATCTACCTCTTATGGTGAGTATTCCTGGTTTTCAGTATTTTCGGATTTTTTAAGATTTATGTTTTTGGATTTTTGCTTCTGTTACCCTTTTTTATTAAATCTACAAGAAACCACTTCAGCTTTTGTGTCTGCATTTCGGTTCTGTGAAACCCCCACCTCACTGTGACACAGTCGCTCCGATCACGGCAGACATTTTCAGTATAAACTCACCCCGATGAGTTTGGCATCATGTAAAAAATGAAAATCTGCTCATTGATGAACAGAAAAACAAAATAAAATGTCAGTTATGAAAATAGAAGCTAGACCTGAGTTCCCAGCGGGTCCTAAGTGCAGCCTGGGTGAGGGAGGGGGAGGCTCCTCAGGCTCCTCACACTTTCCTGAACTGTGTGCGGGTCGTAAAGCACTCTGTGGTGATCAAGGACAGAGAAGTGCTCTATAAACACAATCCACTTACAGCCTCACACACGTTCACCTTTAACTCCCATGCCTGATTCTCTCTCTAATGGCTCTGCTCCTTTTTTCCTCTCCTTAGATAACGGCTGTGAGTGGAGCAGCTTTCTAAGAGCACCTTCACACCTCCTATCCCCGCGGCACGCTGAAAATTCTGTTTGTGTGAATCTTCAGCTTCATGGAGCCGATCATAATTACAGCAGGTTGGTTAGAGCTGAACCTCACTAGAAGAAGAATCCATTAATGAGCGCCGCACTCTGGATTATAGACGGAAACATGTGACCAACAGCTCTGCTGTCATAACCACAGAAGATTCACAGGATGAAGGGAGATGGGTCAAAGGTCAACAGTTCACAGCACGTCTTGGTCAGCTGTAGGTAACTTTAAATAAACCGATACGATTAAAACAGTTTTCAATGTCAGGATAAACGTGTAACATAACCACTATGTTGTTTTCTTTTCTTGTATAATTACATTAAAGTGTTCCGATAACAAACAGTTTGGTAGAACAGTTATTATTTTATTGGTAATATTATTTTGAATCTCCACTGGTTAAAACTGATGTTGGGAATTAAAATGCTGTTTTTATGGTGTGGAGAAAATTAGTAAAAAAAAAAGGGGTGTGTGCGTCGCCGTGACGCGCACCTTGACCAGAATGAAGACGCACCCTGTCAGATCTGCCCAGCGATAGATTTGGTTTTTGGTTGAATTTTAAAAACTAGTTAAAAATAAAAGAGGATAAAACAGCAATCAAGTTTATACCAGTGTCACAGAACAGGCATTTAGAAACCTGATCGGGGTTTTCACCCAGAGGACACCGCCGAGGGGGCGGTTTGACATTTGGAATTAGCATTTTGGAACGGGACTTTGGACTGAAGCGGCAGTTCCAACTGTTGCATTTCTGAATTCTCCCGAGTATTGCCTGATTTTACACGAGTGAATAAAGTGAATGTGATTGGTCGATTGTCAAGGGGGCGGGATTGTTTTGGCGGAAGGTTCACAAGCAAGTTTGGTTGTGGCCGGTTTCTCGGAAGCACCTTGCTAACCAGTTAGCAACTTAGTGCTAGTAGGTTCCCAATGGGAAATTCCATTGGGACCAAGTAGCACTAAATTGGTGACTTAGAAACGACACTGTCAAGGAACGCTATGGACAGCGGAAACATGCAAGAGGAGGAGAGTTTAGTGTCAGAGGTCGTGGATGAGTCTCCTCCGCCATCCATTTTTTATTTAGAGGAGGAAAGCAGGGACGAAGATGTTGTGGAAGAGAACGCCAGGGCGGCAGAAGCTTGGTTTGGTGTAGAAGGCTTCCAGCCGTACATGTTTGAGCCCTTGCCTCGCAACGCTGCCTTCGGATGAAATAATGAATGAATTAATGGATAGTGGATGGCAGAACTATGACTTCATTAATAGAAGATCATCTTGCCTTCAAAGTCCAACCTGAAGCTCATCTAAAGTCTTCAGGTTGCAGAGTTTGAACGCAGCTAAGAGACATTTTTAAAGAGGAAGTGATTTCCATAAATCCTGTATAGCATTGAGACGGGGCGAAGTTATGAACCTCTGATATAATGTCGGGTCATCGGTGCACAGCTGGAATAATTTACTGCACCCTAAAGATAACTGAGCATACAGCTGCTCATGTCTGAATAATTTAAGTTACCCATTAGATGGAGTTGAAGACTTCCAGAATGTGTGCAGTCACAGAATTAACAGTTTACCTTCATGAAAAGCCTCTTAAAGTGGAAAACTATCAGTTATGGCTGAATATGTTCTCAGCCAAACTCTTCTCTGCGTCTCTATCAGTTTTCCTTCCAGGTTTATAAATTCAGCCGAGGTGTTTTTTCTCACCTCGATCTTGGCCTTTGCAAAGGTGAGACATTGTTCCTCCCTGGAAAATGCTGCCCTCTCTACAACCCCTCTGTCAGGTCTGACAGCATCTGACATGCAGCCGCTCAGACTAGCAACATCTCTGAAGCTCATTGCTTTGCTCGCTGCTGAGGAGAACTCTGCTCCTCATAACAGGCCTCTAAATCTGCAGACATCCTCTCTCAGGAGGAGCATCCCTCTCGCGCCTGCTCCAGTGACTCACTCTATACATAACTTGTGCTGCTGTTCGCAGAGCATCTGTATCCTCCTACGTCACCTCCATCACTTTGCTGCTCTCCAGGGAGAGAAATTCTCCAGCTTTGGTTCTGTTTGCTAATTGGGGAGAATCTGTGTGCGACTCCAGGCCAGCAGTCCTTTCCTGCCAGCAGAGCATCACTGCAGTCTGAAGCTCTGAAGGCTCTGGAGTTTATTACCTTCCAGGAACACCACCAGGAAGTCTCTACATGCTGATCATCTTCCTGCCATGAGCGGCAAGGAGAATCCTTTTCATCTTCTGTGTTGGAGGTTTGTGACAATCCTCACTGGAGAACAGCAGAGCTCCTCTACCTCTGCAGAAGAACTGCACTACCACCAAACAAAGTAGTAAAACCTGGAGAAGAAGTCTTGACAGATCTTTTTTCAATTTCTTTTTAAAAGAAAATGAAATAGAAATTATTTGGCTCGGAGGAGTTCATGCTGGGTTCAATGTAAGCAGGGCCGCTGTAGGTACCATGTCTGTTTGAGGCCCCGCCCCTCATCGTATGGCCACGCCACTCAGACAAACTGTATTGCACCCATTCTATGACTCCCTTTAACCTCTTAATATCCACCTCATTTCTGGGAAATTTGCCTTTTTTGCACCCACATGGAAAAGCAAATAACTGTGTGATATGTTATTTGAAAGCTAACACCTTCTAGTTTCTGAACATATACATGAAAATTGGGTGAGTGAAACACCCAAACTGCATCAGTTCAAACAAGACTGAAAGTTGTTTTTTTATTCTCGTAACTAATAGATCTTTTTTGAACAGAAATAATAAAGCTTGTTGTGGCTGCTTTGTCATGGTACATTTCAACATGCTGCTAGAATTGTGCTTTGCTGCTCACTGTGTCCATAAAATGAACTTGGTGGTTGAATTGTGGAAAATCTTAGCTTTCCAACGATGTCTACCATGTTTATATTGGTAAACATTTTACCAGTGTAATTTTCATGCATTTTGAGCTATTAGTTGTAAACGCTTTAAAAAGGGTTGATAGAATGATTCTATAGGGTATCTGGTCCTTCAGGTCTCTGAATAGGCTGTGTAACATTGGTTGGGCTGAAAATGGCATATTAGCTGTTCTATGAGCCCTAATGCAGCCTGGTTAAAAGCCCTAGAATGAAACGACAGGTTTAATTCCTTTTATGGTATGATCATGAATATTTAGATGAGCTTTGCTCTGATTGGTTGGTTTACAATGAGCAAAGCTGCTGAGCAAAGACTCATCATAGCAACAAGCACTCACTCACTGAAACATCAGATTGTTTACATGGTAGGGTGACCACACGTCCTCTTTTTCCCGGACATGTCCTACTTTTCAGACCTAAAAAAATATCCGGGAGGAATTTCGAAATCATCTGGATTCTTGGTTGACTACAGTACAGCAGAACCGAGCCGTCAGCTACGGGGCTGGTCCGGGAACCCCGGTGGATGGGGTCAGGGAGTCAGCAGGGGACGGAGGTCAAAAACCGACCCGGCCTGGACATCGGCGGCTCCGTGCTTCCCCCCACCTGCCCTTCAAGACTGACAATGATTGTTTTCTGCTTTCAGCTTCTTTAGATCGCCAATGAAATATAAAATAGCAAATATAGGTAATAATATGTTGAGACTACAAAAGAGATTGGATCCTTAAGAAACAGGTGCAATGCAGTTTGTCCGAGTGGAGTTGCCATATATGGACATCAGAAGAAGGGGCGGGGCCCCGAGCAGATCTGTCACCTATAGCGGCCCCCTGAAGCTGAACAATCACTCTGGGTTTTCCCGCTGCTGTTCATAGTGAAGGGAAGTAAATATAACCGATTTTAGGAAGTAAAACTCCAAATACCAGAATATATAAAACAATATTTTTCATTTATAAGTTTTGACATTTTAAGTTAGTGCAGGTATTAACTCCAAACTATTTCCACAAAGTGAAAACAACATAATTTTCTTATTGTTACTGAAAACATATTTTTATATTTTTTGCCGATAAAAAAATATATATTTATCCAATGTGTGACAAAATATATCGGGGAAAAAAATAGCATGGAAAAACATTTTTTGAAAAAAGAAATCCGATTAAAAACAAACAAAGTTACTCTGAAAAGTTTTTCTTGATAAAGAAGTTTTAAGATTTTCTACAAAAATCTACAAAACCTGTTCTTTAGCAGCAATAATGGAAATAAAATGTAATAATAATAATTTAACTTTATTGATCTCACATTGGAGAAATTCCCTCTCTGCATTTAACCCGTCTCCTTGTGGAGCAATGTTAAGGGTCTTGCTCAGGGACCCAGACTGGAGGCTGTGGGAATCAAACCGCATTCTTGCAACATTCTCAGAGCGCAATGATCAATCCTTAATTAAGCCACTTTGATTGTTTTATTAACACAGAATCTGTTTTTTTTNATCAAACCGCATTCTTGCAACATTCTCAGAGCGCAATGATCAATCCTTAATTAAGCCACTTTGATTGTTTTATTAACACAGAATCTGTTTTTTTTTTCTGTCAGAAATGCCTGATAAATTAAAGGTAAAGGTGCAGTTTTAAGAGAAATCATGGATTATAAATCATGAGTAATAAACCCTAATAAAGACATTAACGATAAGCAGAGCATACCTCACCTTAAAATAACCATTAGCAAAACAGCTAAAATTCTAACTAAACAGCTAAACTTCCACCCCTAATAAAAAGTATTGAGACATATCATTATGTATTTTAATTTTTGTTCTATATGTTACTCATTCCATTGGCAAACTATCTCATTTACCTGCTCAAATTAAGGATAAATACACTTAATTTAAGAAATTTCTACTTATTTCTAGATCGTTTTTGCAGTGAAGAAGGTTTGACTCCTTTCGATTTAAGCCATCATCATCATCATCATCACATCAAAAGCACCAAATAAAATGTCCATGTAGAGAATGTTTAAAGTTTAGAAAAATTCAAAAGTTAATCAGCCTAGTTAGGTTTATAAAGTAAAAAATGTAAGTGCCAGAATCAGCATTAATGCCTCTAAGGTTATGATGTTTCTTCATGAATTTCTTCTAGAAGCACTTTAATTTTTCTTAATCTATTCGGGTAAGTTGGTGTTTCTTGTTATTACATTGACAATTATTTTACCATCAAAATGATAAAGGGTTAAACCCCATAGAAACACTGGAAGCTGTTTCTATATAGCTGTCCCATTAAGG
>NW_015151526.1:129007-130239 GCF_000732505.1 Cyprinodon variegatus
TCTAGAAGCGCTTTTGTTATTTTTCTTAATATATTCGGGCAAGTTGGCGTTTCTTGTTATTATATTGACATTCATTTTTGCCATTAAAATATCCATATTTTTTGAATGTTACAAAGGTAATAAGGTCTCATCCTGGATTCCAATAACACTGTTGGCTGGAAATTTGGATTTTCAAAGTATTTTACTGAGCGCCCTATAAAGGGTTAAAGGTATGGAAACCAGTGCATGGACTGGTGAGAAACTAATAAGGAAAAGAATGAAACCAGTGATGGAAAAGAGAGAAAGAGCAGGGAGAAGCAAAGAGGCTCCTACCAGAGGGCAGCATCGTGCTGCAAGAGCTGCACAGAGAAAGGAGGGAGCAAAATGATGAGGAGAGAATAAATAAGACAGCAAGGAGAAGCAGCGATGGGGGGAGGCAGGAATGAGGGGTTTACAGCGGAGCTAGGAAAGCTGTAATAAAGAGAGGGAGGATAGCTTAGGACAGGATGGAGAGTAAAAGGAAATAAACAAAGGCAGAGGCAGAGGAGTCAATTATAGAAGCAGCTTGGAAGCACAAAGCACTGCTTATCTGAAAGTATTTTAATATGAAATACTGCTGTTTGCATGTCTGTGTTATCATTAAGGTTTGGGAAGGATGTTTCTGAGCTGCATGACAGTGGAGGCACTGCTGAGTATTCATGCATTCCCGGCCGTGCTGGTGAGATTTGGTGAACGGCTGTGTGCAGTGTACCTTCAGGAGTCGGAGAGCGTGTCTTTGAGCCGCTGTCCTTGAAATGCCCAGCTGAATATAAACAACTGCTAAAAGGGAAGTGCACCGCAGAGCCAAAAGGCTTTCATGTTGACTTTTTACGGCATTAAAAGTCTCCCAAGGCAGTATTTGCTCTAACATACAAAAAAAACATAAAAAAAATCAATGCTTTACAAAAGTAAAGGTATGATGTTTAATGCTTGTCAAATTCAATAAATCTTTCTGCTGGATGTTGGTGCCTTAGATAAAAAAAAATTAAATAAAATTCAGTGATACAAGCAGCAGGAATCTGAGGATATCAGATTATTAATCGATTCTAATGCTGCGTTCTACGGAAGCATAATAAAAAATAATCTGACATCTTATCTCGTAATTATGGGATATTTTCTCATGATGACAAGATAAGGTGTCACAGTTATGAGATAATATGTCATATTTATGAGATCAGGAAGGAGTCATTGCTGAGCTACGCTATATGAAACAT
>NW_015151526.1:131828-133087 GCF_000732505.1 Cyprinodon variegatus
CTAAGCCTATAGCAGCATAACTATAGAGATAGCTCAGCTCAAATCAGCACCATACTGCACTGCAGTATCTCTACATTTCTATTATCTCATGCCAGACCGTTTGGCCATTTAAAGCGAACACAGGACCCTCAGCATACATTTAGTATTTTGTGAAAAGGCTGAAAATAGTGAACTCTTCTTCCCCCTAACCAACCACAGTACTTCCCACATTACTGCAGGTCGAGGCAGCATGCCATCATGAACCTCCTCCTCTTACCGCCATCATTAGAAGACCATTTCAGGCAGAGATTCATCTTAACCCCAATGTGATGGTTTATGACCACCAACAACAACACAGCGACCTTTGAACTTGGAATCTGAAGCTAATGGGGAGCAGACAATTAAAAAAATGTAGAAAAATGAAATTGGACCTATAAAGGACACGCCCTCCAAAACACGTGCCGCCCGCCGCAGCGTGAAGTAAAGGGTCAAACGCACACATGTGCATTTCTGTAGTGACCATCTGCAGATGCACCAGCTCTCAGCGTTTATTTCCATCTCATCACATCTCTCATCTGTGTCATCCGGCGCCAATCCTGTCCTCATCTTCCTGCTGCTCACACACACATTTTATGTCACACTATCCCTGTGAGGACTTTCAATTGACTTCTAATCATATTGCATTGATTTCTATGGCCTAACTCTAAACCTAACCTGAACTCATTTCAGACCTTCGCCCTAAACCAAACCCCCGCCCTAAGAAGAGGACTCCTCCTCATGTGAAAGCCGGTCCCCACAAGTACGTATAAGTCCCTAAAATGTGGCATGTGGGAAATCGTCCCCACAGAGTAACACAAACATGGCCACTAACACACAAACACACCCTGAGGACAAACCAGATGGTTCAGCTGATCTGATTCAGAACAACAACACAGATGTCAGACCAGCTGATTTTCTTACACCTAGAATCCTGAGTTTGTTTTCTGTTTTTGTTTAAGGAAAAGTTTGCTCATATTCAGAATTCAAACTTGTGAAAGTACTTTAAATATGAAATTATTCCATACTGTTCAATAAATGATTCCTTAAAACGCCATATAAAAAGATTTGATCATAAACTGAGTCTGAAAAAAGAGACATCAGAGAAAATAAAGTTTGAAATATCAAGACTTGGATAAATAAAATGGAAATATAAAATAAACATAAATTCAGAGAACGCCGTCTCAGAAGAGATTTTAGTTTTAAAGTCTTATTTGTTTCCAATTTAAATTTACAAAATAGAA
>NW_015151526.1:136136-137335 GCF_000732505.1 Cyprinodon variegatus
AAAAAAACACAACTGCATTGTCTTATTTCAAGTGCATATTATCTACTTATCTTATTTTAAGAGTAAAAATACTCATTCTATTGGCAAATCATCTCATTTACCTACTCAAATTAGGAGAAATACACTTAGTTTAAAACATTTTAACTTATTTCTTGATCATTTTTGCACTGAAGGAGGCTGTGTGACTCATTCTTATCTCTCATGACCTTCGTTTGGAGCCTCTGAGGCTAAGAACAGACGTACCTCAACATTTATTACTCCACAATCTAAAGAAGTATTTCTTTCTTAAAATAAGTGCATTTTTTCTTGAATTGAGAACTTAAGTGAGTCTCTTTGCCAATGGAACAAGACAATTGTATTTTCTTATTTCAAGTGCATATTATCTAATTATCTTATTTTAACAGTAAAAACATCTCATTCCATTAGCAGATCATCTTATTTACCTGCCTAAATTACATTTTTTAAACTTATTTTTAGATGGTCTTTGCAGTGTAACTGATTTTGTGTTTTGTCTTTCTGTGTTTTTGTCTTCTTGGACGAGCTGTACCGAAGCTTACCTGGCTTTTCCTCACCTTACATCTTACTCCTCTCCTTCCCCTTGTGAACATCTCCCTCTTTGGACCGGCATTCCAAAAATAGATTGTATTTAACGCCTTAAGCCCGGCTGGCCCGGTGCAGGGCCCAACTGAAACCTACTCATGTTTATCTATTTATAGAAAAGGACCAAACTCAGTCACATGGTGTTTCATCCACACACCTTTCTAATGGTGCTTTAAAAATTCTAAAACATTTTTTAAAATTATTTTTTCACAAATACTTTTTGTTTTATAGCTGTGTGAACAGATAAAATGAGATTTTAAATTCTACATGACATGTGGCTCTGTGGGAGTAATGCGACAGCAGGTGTTAGTTTAACCCTAATGGCCGCCACCATGGGAAACTAGAGGCTCAGACCTTTCCAAGGAGGAGTTGGAGGTCATCGTGCGACTATTTCAGGTGATGTAACCGGCATGCGTTACATAAGCTGCTCTGTTATTCTTATTTTCTTTTCAGTTTGGTGAAATTATTGGTGAATTTCAGTGAAAAAACGGCTAAATCTTTAGCCTGACGTAGTCCTACTCAATTCTAGTCAGAATATGAGTCTGATACTGCTCCATAGAGCTGTGATTATGGGGCGTGTTTTGAACGAACCAGGAAAA
>NW_015151526.1:140893-142047 GCF_000732505.1 Cyprinodon variegatus
GTTACCTGCCGATTCAGGTGTAACCAGCTTCCACAGACTGAAACCTCATGGGAAACTTACCTCTTTTATTTCACATCTTGTCAAACTGAGGGAGAATCTAAAAAAAACTCAATAATAAAAATCCATTTTTATGCAGACTGTGAACATCAGTGTTTTGGGTTAAACCAGAATCCACTTTTCTGACTTCAGGAGGTGATCAAAGCTGATCTGGTCAGACGTCTCTCTGAGAGGCAAGCAGAGGGTAGAAGGGTTGGGTCCAGAAGGTTTCAGCTGCAGGAATAAATATTTAATCTTAGCGAGATGATGCTGAAAGAGAAAACAATCCTTGGCACGACTGTGACCCGGAATAACTGTGTAAACAACACGGCGGTGTGATGTGTAGATGAAGACATCAAATTTTAATAGAGTGAAGGCATGATGATTAACCGGCGAACAAACCTCGCACTCCAGGTGCTGCTTCTCTAATTAGGCATGCACCTGAAGAAGAACAGGAGGCAGTCGCCATGACAACCTCACAAGAAGACGGATTTTGGAGCCGCTGTGTCAGACAAGATTGTATAATTATTTAGACGCTCTACAGTTCATGGATGGAGCAGAGCTGATTTTCCAGAGTCCGTCCATCCCAGCGCTGCTTTCTCAAAGCAGCTCCGACCACGTTCCAGTGCAAAGCCTGGGAAATGTGAAGTTCATGGGGGGTTCTAAACAGGGGCCAACAGGGGCCAAGGCCCCTGGAGAACTGCATGTGCCTTAAACTAAGCTGATTTTTGTTTGATTTGAAGCTAAATATGACATTTTAAAACCGACTCCATCATCTTATCTATTCACTTATTGTCCTTATTTTAAGGACAACATTTATATTTTGTATTTTGTCTTGACATTTTTACTGTTTTATGTCAGTTTTTTGCAATGTTACATATCATTTATTTCTTATGATGAAATTCAGACAAAAGAGACTTTAGTTGATTTATTCTGTGTCCCAGTTGAATATTTCACTGCTCCCTGGGCGCCAAACAATGGCAGCCTACTGCTCCCCAAGGGGAGGGGTTAGAGTGAATTTCATCGCTCTGTACTGACAGTGTAATGACAATGAAAAAAAAATGTAAAAACTTTAGGATTTACTTCAATAGTTAATTGCAAATTACAGTCAATATTAA